>NC_091176.1:17502180-17522245 GCF_040958095.1 Procambarus clarkii
AGCTAGACCTCCCCACTGCAGCGTGAAGTGGATAAGCGTCAGACCCTGAAGATCCACCGATTACCTTGGATCGCGAAAGGCTTATTTGGTAACCTAACTCCGATTTTGCATAATCCTCCGTGCGAGCCTGCGGGGTGGAGGGGGGTGGGGGGAGGGGGAAGGTTGAGTGTGAAGGAGTCTGGAAAGTGGAAGTGTGTGTGTGTGTGAGTGTATTTGTGTTTGCAGGATCGAGCTATTAGCTCTTGGACCCCGCCTTTCAAATCAATCTATTTTTCCTCTATCATATCTACTACACATGGCTCATCACCGTTTGGGTCATCATTTATTGGTAAAAACATGACCCATCGCCGTTTTCAGTAATTGGCATATTTTCGGTATAAAAAGTCGTAATTTGAAAATGAAAATAGGTGCAGAGAGTCAGAATTCGGCTCAAAAATCACGCTCAGGAGTCAAATTTCCGACATTTCAGATATTTTGAAAACTGCATGGGGGTTTGGGCAAAATATGACCCATCGTCGTTTTCAGTAATATGCATATTTTCGGTATAAAAAGTCGTAATTTGAAAATGAAAATAGGTGCAAAGAGCCAGAATTCAGCTCAAAAATCACGCTCAGGGCCCAAATTTTCGACATTTTAGATATTTTGAAAACTGCAGGGGGGGTTTGGGCAAAATATGACCAATCGCTGTTTTCAGTAATTGGCATATTTTCGGTATAAAAAGTCGTAATTTGAAAATGACAATAGGAGCAGAGAGTCAGAATTTGCCTCAAAAATCACGCTCAGGAGTCAAATTTCCAACATTTCAGAAATTTTGAAATCTGCAGGGGGGGTTTGGGCAAAATATGACCCATCGCCGTTTTCAGTAATTGGCATATTTTCGGTATAAAAAGTCGTAATTTGAAAATGAAAATAGGTGCAGAGAGTCAGAATTAGGCTCAAAAGTCACGCTCAGGAGTCAAATTTCCGACCTTTCAGATATTCTGAAAACTGCAGGGGGATTTGGGCAAAACATGACCCATCGCCGTTTTCAGTAATTGGCATATTTTCGGTATAAAAAGTCGTAATTTGAAAATGAAAATAGGTGCAGAGAGTCAGAATTAGACTCAAAAATCACGCTCAGGAGTCAAATTTCCGACATTTCAGATATTCTGAAAACTGCAGGGGGATTTGGGCAAAACATGACCCATCGCCGTTTTCAGTAATTGGCATATTTTCGGTATAAAAAATCGTAATTTGAAAATAAAAATAGGTGCAGAGAGTCAAAATTCGGCTCAAAAATCACGCTCAGGAGTCAAATTTCCGACATTTCAAATATTTTGAAAACTGCATGGGGGTTTGGGCAAAATATGACCCATCGTCGTTTTCAGTAATATGCATATTTTCGGTATAAAAAGTCGTAATTTGAAAATGAAAATAGGTGCAGAGAGCCAGAATTCAGCTCAAAAATTACGCTCAGGGCCCAAATTTTCGACATTTTAGATATTTTGAAAACTGCAGGGGGGTTTGGGAAAAATATGACCAATCGCTGTTTTCAGTAATTGGCATATTTTCGGTATAAAAAGTCGTAATTTGAAAATGACAACAGGAGCAGAGAGTCAGAATTTGCCTCAAAAATCACGCTCAGGAGTCAAATTTCCAACATTTCAGAAATTTTGAAATCTGCAGGGGGGGTTTGGGCAAAATATGACCCATCGCTGTTTTCAGTAATTGGCATATTTTCGGTATAAAAAGTCGTAATTTGAAAATGAAAATAGGTGCAGAGAGTCAGAATTAGGCTCAAAAGTCACGCTCAGGAGTCAAATTTCCGACATTTCAGATATTCTGAAAACTGCAGGGGAATTTGGGCAAAACATGACCCATCGCCGTTTTCAGTAATTGGCATATTTTCGGTATAAAAAGTCGTAATTTGAAAATGAAAATAGGTGCAGAGTCAGAATTCGGCTCAAAAATCACGCTCAGGAGTCAAATTTCCGACATTTCAGATATTTTGAAAACTGCATGGGGGTTTGGGCAAAATATGACCCATCGTCGTTTTCAGTAATATGCATATTTTCGGTATAAAAAGTCGTAGTTTGAAAATGAAAATAGGTGCAGAGAACCAGAATTCAGCTCAAAAATTACGCTCAGGGCCCAAATTTTCGACATTTTAGATATTTTGAAAACTGCAGGGGGGTTTGGGAAAAATATGACCAATCGCTGTTTTCAGTAATTGGCATATTTTCGGTATAAAAAGTCGTAATTTGAAAATGACAACAGGAGCAGAGAGTCAGAATTTGCCTCAAAAATCACGCTCAGGAGTCAAATTTCCAACATTTCAGAAATTTTGAAATCTGCAGGGGGGGTTTGGGCAAAATTGACCCATCGCCGTTTTCAGTAATTGGCATATTTTCGGTATAAAAAGTCGTAATTTGAAAATGAAAATAGGTGCAGAGAGTCAGAATTAGGCTCAAAAATCACGCTCAGGAGTCAAATTTCCGACATTTCAGATATTCTGAAAACTGCAGGGGGATTTGGGCAAAACATGACCCATCGCCGTTTTCAGTAATTCGCATATTTTCGGTATAAAAAGTCGTAATTTGAAAATGAAAATAGGGTAATATTAATTGAAAATAGAAAATATCCTTGTTTACCCGGTCAAATGCCCTGAAAAATTTGTAGGTTGTGATCATGTCTTCCCTTACTCTTCTGTTTTCCAGTGTCGTAAGGTGCAATTCCCGCAGCCTTTCCTCGTAACTCATTCCTCTTAGTTCTGGGACTTGTCTAGTGGCATACCTTTGAACTTTTTCCAGCTTCGTCTTGTGCTTGACAAGGTACGGGCTCCATGCTGGGGCCCCATACTCCAGGATTGGTCTTACATTGTGGTATACAATGTTCTGAATGATTACTTACACAGATTCCTGAACGCTGTTCTGATGTTAGCCAGCCTCGCATATGCCGCAGACGTTATTCTTTTTATGTGGGCTTCAGGAGACAGGTTTGGTGTGATATCAACTCCTAGATCTTTCTCTCTGTCCGTTTCATTAAGTACTTCATCTCCTATTCTGTATCCTGTGTCTGGCCTCCTGTTTCCACTGCCTAGTTGCATTACTTTGCATTTACTCGGGTTGAACTTCAACGCCATTTGTTGTAGGCAGCAGTGAATGTGTAAAAGTTAATTGAGAAACGACTCAATTTTCTTTATTAATGTAGAAGTATACCATGGTTTTGCAACACAACCCTGACTATTCAATACTGTATAAACATGGCTGGGTCATTGCAAGGATGATAAGAGAAGTTGTAAACCTACTATACAAGTCTTAAAACAGTAATTGGAATACACTGTGTGTGTGTGTGTGTGTCAGTTTGAAGTACATAAACAATACATTCTTTTTAGCTTTGAAAGAGGTATGTAGTCTAGTTTAAAATTGAGTTAAGGTGTAGAGAGAAAGCTAACTAGTGAATGTGGACAAAAATATGTTTGTAGAGAGGAGGAAATTATGGGTAAAATAAATGTAAATTGTAAAGTGAGATTCAGTTTAAAAATACATGAAATGTATGATTGATAAGAGAAATTTATGGAATCACAGCTAAGAGAAGGGCAATCATGGAGGTTACTGGTACAATGAAAGCCCTAATTAGGATAAAAAGAAAATGAGGCAAATAGGAATTAGCATAAAGAAGTGGCTGTGCCTCATCTTATGAATAGTTGCAAGACGATGGTGTGGAATGACAAATCAAGAATTAGAGCAGTAAAACATTATGACACCGAGACCCATGTGTTGCGATATGCAGCATATTGAGCACAGAATGAAAATAACATTGAGAAGTGCAGAGTTCAAAATTCAGTAAACCTCAATAGGAGAGCATAGTGGAACGGTTTAGTCACGTTGAATGAATGGACGACGGTAAGTCTGGAAGTGTATTAATAAATTTGAGGATTGAAGTAAAGGAAGGCTGGCAGACATGGTGAATGAGGAACCAGGGAGCAAGTGTAGACAACACATGGACAAAGGGACATGTGTTGTCCCTTTGTAAGGGACAAAACTTGCTGGATGTAGTTTACAAGGAGTGTGTATCTGTATACAATGTACTAGTGGTATGGGTATCCCTCTTTCTCTCTCGTCTCGGCTTCCCCTTCTTCCACTCTGCACTTTTCCCCCTCCCTCTACCCCCATCATCATCTCCTCCTCTTTTTATCTTCCCTCTCTTCCATCCCCCCCAACCTTCCTTCATCCCACAGCTTCACTACATATTATCTTCACTGTATATACAGTGCTACCTCCGTTTTCAATTTTAATCCGTTCCCAGAGACGGGTTGAAAACCTAATTTTCTCATAGGAAATAATGTAAATTGAATTAATTTGTTCCACACCCCAAAAAATATTAACTGAAACATACATTTTATACATACTACTACTACTATTTTGTACTACAATAAGTACAAGTATATCTTACCTTTATTGAGGACGCTTGTTGGTGTATTGAAGACAGTGAGGAAGGAGGGGGGAGGAGGGGAGGTGTTAGTGTTTGGAAGGGGGAGTCCCCTTCCATTATAACAGCAGTAATGACATTTCTGGGGTACTCTCTCTCTTACGTTTTGCAGGCACACCACTAAGACCTGGTTGCGGCTCACTGTTTGCTTGTCTTACTAAGAATTTGTCTATAGACCCTTGTTTTTCCCTACGTTTTAACACTTGTTTGTAGCGAGACATCACATTGTCTCACTATGAATGATCTCGTTTTCCTCTATCGTCATCCTCTCAACTATTTCTTAGGTTGAACTTTACCACTAACTTTTTTGTAACCCATTGCATGATATATAATAAGAACTTTTATGTTCAGAAACCAAAAAAGCACAAAAACACTGAAATTCTCCACAAAGAATTCAAGCGCGGTCGTCACTAGGCGGGAGACACTGGTAAATAGAAGCTGCTGTGTGCTCAGTCGGCCCATACGTGTATCAACAAACTTGAGCACCAAGGCAAACCTCGAGCACGGCCAATCAAAAACCGAGGTTCCACTGTACTATCCTATCTACATCACTATATCCATCTTCATCACTGTAACGATCCTCCCTACTTTCTTCCTCACTGTAACCTGGATTAATTCAATTCATAGCATTTTAGTAAATTATGAAAACCCATGGGGTAAACAGCAGGAGTAACTTTAACCTCTACAGGAAACCACATCCAAAATTTAATTTCAGACCACAAAAATTACGTGGGGTGGGGGGAGGTTTATAGGGAGAAATTTCTTGAAGTATTTAACTTGGGCTAACCCCAACCAGCCTACATCTGTACCCCCAGACCATTTTCCCTGCAAAGTTGGGTAAGGCTAATCCCTCCAAGTGTCTTCCAACCTTGGACAGGCATGCTCTTGTATAATGTGTGAATGCAACAGAAATGAGTAAAATAGAGCAGCCAATATGGTCTGAAAAGCCATTCCTTTTATGTATTTTTCACACAATTTAGCATTGTAATATAATGTGGAGATGCATTTAAATATTATTAATGGTCATTTTCTAGCACATTGCTTTACATTAACAAAACATAATTCTCTGTTAGTAAATTTGGTGCTCATATTTTCTAAAGCCAAATACAATCAGATTAATACACTGCCATTAATTTTATCATACTTTCGTCTTGTTTATTCATAAGATACCAAAATCTTTATAATCTAAATTATATATACAGTAACAGGAAATGATTTTTCAATTTGAGTTTCTTGCATTATTGCCCAAGGCCCACTATCAAAAATTTCATGCAGGTAATTGCTATTTAATTATAAAACAAGATATTTAAGCAATATCACCGAGGTATTCTAAAAGTTGCTCTTGTATATATATTGTAACCAGATGTTCCAGTAGTTAGAAGTGTACCTCATGACAAGCACCATACACGTAATATGGTAGGGAACAAGGCTCTTTAGCAGCAGGCCGAGATGGAGTAGTGTATTGGTTGCATATGACAACTCCTGAGCACTGCACACCTAGTATTACGAGAGAATGGGGGATATCCGAGTGTGATTAATACTGGCTTTCAGTGATGCTCGATAGCAAGATATGGTGAATAGGGAAGCAAGATTCATTAAATAATTTTTTCTTTTTCAAAATTCTCTCCTATTTTATGAGCCGATTCTTCCACCCAATGAAAATGGGGAAATTGGGTAATGATAATTAGGTATAATTATCATTATAATATAATCCAAATAATCAAAACCACCAGTCACGGAGTATTTAAAAATTACTAGGTATCTTTCGGGGTGTCATTACAAGATCAAGAAGACAAAGGATGTCAAGATATCGGATTCACCAAGGACTTCATCAAGGATCACAAAACTCAATGCAGCTTAAATATGCCCGAGATCATACAAAACCCCTATATCTTCTGTACCTCAAACCTAAAAATATTTCTTATAGCATAACGAGGCAGTTAAAACAATGACTTTCATTAAGCTTCACCCTTTAAAACATTTATTTCCATAATGATGTAAATAATCAAAGATGTATATCATTTAATTGAAACAACTGCAATAAATTGAACTAACCAAACTTGTTACATGTTTACCAGCGTCGGCAAGGTTAATTCAGATCACCTATCGCTAAGCGTCCCATTTTTGGATTTAGTTACGATAAAAGAAAAACCAATATGGTGATTTAAGTAATATCAGTAACAACAGGAGCGCACACAATTTGTTTGTAACACAGATAAATATTAGTATTAAAATGTATGCAATTAGGAAAGCCAACACGTGCTCTGCCGTTGAAAAACCTTTGTCCAACTGGTAACTTTTCTCCCAATTTAAACATTAACAATATTCAACAAAAAACAGGTCGAGAACCACATTGGTACACACTTCATTTCGAAGCTTACAGACAAAATTCAGCCGACAATTTTTACACAAGATCTTTTTAAATCGGTTTTCATAACTCCAGAGTAACCAATCATAAAAATGTTAATAAATAATTTAGCAACAATCATTATCCACTTAAAAAAAAAATCTTGCTACCAAAAGTGGCTATTGGTATTATATTTTAACAAAAGGAAATACATGTTCTCACTAGGAACATATCAAATAATAGAAGTAGCTTTATAACAGTAGCTCTGGAGTAGAAAGGTGGGGGGGGTACTCTATATACATCAGCACATATCCTATACTGCTGATGTAACTCTATATGCCATACAGGTCTTTAATTATGTGCCATATGGAGCCACCTGATCATTGCAAATATAAAAAAAATATATATAGAGATAAACTATACATAAAATTACACAAAGTCTTGGAAACAGAACAGCAATTTTATTCAGCAGGGAAAATACAGCATATCGACAGATGAAGTTTCAAGCAGGCACAAAACTAAATAAGGATTAAACGGTTTTCTTATGCATCGATACATGGAATTAGGATAGTTATTACACTTAACCTACAGAGCATGCAAATAAAGGATATAAAAATCCAATACATGCTTCCATATGGCTATACAACATATGAAGACACTTTGTTCTTGGCAGTGATGATCTTGCCTATTGTTCAGAGTACCTCATGAATAGATAAGATGAAAAAGATAGCCACAATATCTTTTCAACAGATTCCATCTATCACATTCACGTATAAGTACCCAGTGGGCAAAACATGCTCTAATAACATTAAATCAACGTAGGATCAACGATGACTCAATGTTACATCGACGTCGTTTGCCCCGGGAAGTAAACATGTTCACGGGCAATACCATGGTTTTTCTACATACCGGATGTTTCCACCAACTGTATATGACTCCAAACTCACCTCAATACTCTGGACTGCCAACCATTATTGTATGATTCTCATTGCATAATTTGAAGATTTAACAGGTTAATACAAGATTACCTTCACAATCAATTTCATCTTTCATATTTAGAGTTCTCTGTGGAAGTTGTAACTTCATAAACAAAACCTGCTCTCAGGCAGTGAATTAACCAAAACGAGTTATCAGCATGACTAGGATTTATTAGCAACGAGGACGCCTGTAGTGCCAGTTGTAGATTCGGCTGGTTGACTTTCCTTAATATCGTCTTGACCTTTAATTTTGATATTATGCTTCGCACGGTATTCATTTACCTCCTTTCCTTTGCTTACCAGCTTCGAGTTGAGGCTATCTATCACCTTTGTTAACTGAAAAAAGAGAGACATATAAATATTGTAAAATAATTTAAGTGTGTAGCTAAACATAAAATTAACTGCCAGATTTTGTAAGTAAGAGTGTTCTCCCAAAAAAACAGTCATGCGTATGTCTGGTTTAAGCATTACATTACATTTTTACAAAGATAAACCAATCTAGTACAGCAGTTGCAAAAAATGCTGGTTCCCCATTTACTCCAGTAAACGGTCAGTGGTAAAAGTTCGCTTCTGCATCGGAACCAGCACCATGCAATGAAGGGAAAGGACAGGAGCAACAAAAAAAAAAAAAAAAAAAAAAATGGGAAACATTTGGAAATTGAATTTTTCTTCCATTGGGATTACATCTTTGTTTATCTTAGTTTATATATTACCTTCACTCCCTCCCAATTCATACTAGTATGGGGTGACAATCCCTTATTCAAAGTTATTACAGTTCAGCAATTTTCTCTTTTATATAAGGCATTTATATAATGCCTACAATTATCTGATAGTTTTACATACCCTTGCTGCCATTTTTAACATATTGCACTCACTTTTCACTCTTTGTATATAAAAAATACCTTTGTTGTATTATTATGTATTACTACATGACTAATAATTGCAAGCAAATAATTATCAAAAGAAGGTATCAAGTCTGGGAGACTACTTAGCACTGGATGTGTTGCAGAGCAATCAAGAGCCTAAATATAATTCAGGATGCTATAAATAAACGAGAAAAAAACAGGCAATATCGAGGGTATCACAGGTTCAAAGAATTCTATCGAGGGACAAACAACTCAATGCAATACTGGGAGATAAGAATTTATGGATTCAGGAACATCCTGAAAATCAGAACATTCTACAAGATACACTAACATTAAGTTGTTATACAATGCAGTTTGGTAAAAAAGGAGCCGGTCAATTAAATGCCCCAGAGCCGAGTGCATGGCCAATATGTAGTCTAGCCAGAGTCACATAGGTGGGCTAAACAAATCCTGGAAAGTAGGAGAATGCAATGGAAGAAGGCTAGAACAAGGGCAATTATGATGCCACACTCTAGTAGTGAGGGGAAAGTAATGCACCCTAGTAACAGCGAATGGATCACATAGGGCAACAAACCAGTCACCACAGGTAATGCAAGAGATTTCCTCACCATGGATGTGGCTGAGGACATGAGAGGATCAAGAAGAAAGCAGGAACAACCCAGAAGGCCCACACATTGCAGGTCAAAGAGCTGGCAAAAACAGGCAAACAGTCTCCCCAGAATGCTGTCAAAGGAGCAAACCATGAAAGGGCTGATGCAATACCCCGCCCAAGCAGAAGCACACTTCTGCAATGCCCAAGAACAGTAATGACTAAAAGAGACAAAAGCCAAAGAAAGCACAACTGCTCAAGAATCCAGTTCCAACAAGAGCCTACTCCAACCAACCCCAGGTGAAGCCCTAACCTGGGAGTATTGCTCAAAGCAGCAGAGACAGAACCTCTCTGAAAGAGAACTCAACTGAGGGGCTGGAAAACAACTAGAGGCATGACATTATAGGGGAAGGAGGAGGGAACAAACATGGAATAGGTGGAATTCACATGCTGTTCTAACTTTAAATCCTAAATCCTTAATCATAAGGGTCAATTACAGGGTATCCACATGAGCACCAAGCTGCAAACAACGAATAAATAAAAAACAAGTCCGTAAACGGCTGTTGCCTGATAAGCCTCTTCCTTAGAAGACGGTTCAGCTAGAACAGAGACCCAGTGAACACAAATATCACAGGCCTCAGGGTGGAAAGACTCACTCGCCCAACAGGGACATTCTTTGAACCTGAAAGTACTGAGTGCAGACTCAACAGGTTGATCCATAATGAAGCACACCAAAGACCTGCAGGACTTGTCAGGGCCTGAAGGAAAGGACCGAAAAGGACACTCAAGCAATAGGGACACTCGTTGAAAGAGCTGATGTCGAGTGCAATCTTGAGCATAAACACAGTTATGAAAGACACTGCCAGCATGCTGTATGTAAAGTACAAGTACATACACCCTAGTGCATCCCTTAATCAATAAATCCCAGAATATACCAAATCTCAGAACCTCTCAGAGGAGTTGAAGACCATTGCATTACTCAGGGCAAGACACCTTGTACAATAAATAGGCCAGCCTCTATGGGGTGAATTCCCAAACACACCCGTTCCCAGTTACCCTGTCAGGGCTATCATCAGATGAGTTCCCAAGGAAAGGCAACGTTAAAATTGTGCAGCTTGACGTGAACAGTTTCCACAGTCTGCACAACAATCAATGCTTGTAAACACAGGCATGTAAAACACAATAAATATTGAAGACACACAAGTAAATGGGCCCCCAACAAGACCAAAGTCCAAAGGATGGTAAACACTTATCTAGGACTCAAGGGTGGCAACTCAAGGAGTGGTCCAAACTGCTGGACATCAGGCAGAGGGCCGAGAATTATTGGTATGGGGAGTCGGCAGCTCCCAGTGGTGCTGCTACCTGGAAGTGGTCAGCCCAATTTGCTGCTTCCTGTCTGTATGTTTCTACAGTGAGAGTGATCTTATCAATCCCCTTCCTCCCTGCTCTTTTGTAAGGGCCAGGTTCTGGCTCTGGTCTCCAATAGGCAATTAAGGACTCCATAGGTTGACGTGACTCATGTGAGGAGCTATCTCAGTGCGGCTAGTTTCATGAAGCCACCGTTTGGCCCCCCTCCAAAAATCATCCCATACCAGAATTGCATACCCAAGCTAGAAATCCATCTCTGGGCATCAAGACAGCTTTACACAAAGGGACAAGACAGCTTTACACAAAGGGAATAGCTAAATACACTTCGTGCAATGATCGCCTCCTTACTGGTCCCTGTAATATAAGCTAATTATGGGGCAGCAATACTTCTTGCCAAATAAGACAATTTGGCAATAGTCACCAGGAGAATAAAGCTCTTAGGTAAACAAATGCAATGAATGAAGTGTATTAATCAAAGGCAAAAGTGGCACCTTTAACTAATTTAGTAAAGGATGAACTGTTAATGAGATTTCTCAGGTTTTAAACTGATTTTTTTTGCACCTTTAACTAATTTAGTAAAGGATGAACTGTTAATGAGATTTCTCAGGTTTTAAACTGATAAGTTCGAGGTCCTCTTATCTGCTGGAAGAGGAAAGCTACAAAAAAAATGTTAAGCCTTTAAAAGTGTACAAAAGAAAGAAATTCAGAAACAGCACATACATTAACAATAAAACTGTACATATCCATAGGAACAACACATTACACATAATGCGAAGAAAATAAATGACAGTACATAATTATGGAGGCCATAATTATGTATTAATAGTCGAGAACCGGGCCGCAGGGATGTTAAGCCCCGAAATCATCTCAAGATAACCTCAAGATAGGTGCTATTGCAGCATCCATACAGCATTAGTAAGCTATAAAAAAATTTAAGGCATGATATGTATTTCACAGAATACTTAAAATCACAACAGAATGGTTGAAATTTTAACATTACCACTGTACTGTGCAGAGTGCTCCAAGAGTTGTGCTATTTCGTTTTAAATTAACAAGGCTGTATTTTAATGTTTTTTTAATGTTTTCATTACTCGGTGTTTTGAAATGAAAATGGTTGAATTTGGAAACATTTTGACATTAACATTACTGTACCTAAACACTTACAAAAATAAAAAATATATACTTGACAATTGCACTATGAAGTTTTTGCCGAAACCAGGTGCACAATGCGGGGGTTAATTTTAAGACAATTTTTTAAAAGTACAATGTAATTAAAGGTTGGCTGAAAGCCATAAATATAGTGTGCATATTACTGAATATATATTTTTTTGGGCCAAAGTAAAAACTATTGAAATAAGTCACTAACTTGTTCTTTATTGTTCAGTAGTGCAGGCAACACTTCCATCACAGTTCTCTCTACAAGGACTCCTCCAACCATGCGGAAACACTTACGATCTGGAGAGACATCTTGGAGTGTCTCAATTACAATCCTGAAAAGAAATTACAAGAATAAGTATTCACAGCAATATTGTAAGTTAATTTTGCACTCAACATTTTCTCTACCAGATACAGTATATTGTCGTAAATGCCTGATCAAACCAATTTCTATTTCAAATCCTTTCCCACCATAGCTATCTATTTAGAGTAGGACCTCGGTACTCAATCAGTTCCCAACTCGAACAATTCGGCACTCGAACACCGTCTTCATGTTCGGTACTCAAAATTTTCGTAAACACCCCCCCCCAGACGAGTCAGTTTCCCAGTAGCCGTCATTAAGTGCGCACCACCACCAGACTTCTCTACACTTTCTCTTGTTTTCTTGAATATTTTTTTATATTCTTAGTATAAATCACCACGGAACCAAAGTAAATTAGTGACAGTTAGTGACATAAGGGCCAAGCAAAAAGAAATTAATTAGAACCATGATTCAGAGGGAAAAAACCAGCATTGATTTTTTTGCGTTAAGGCAAAAAACCAGCATTGATCAAGCCTGACAATTGTGACGTCAGGATTGACAACCACTACCGCGCCACTGTATGCGCAGCTTCCCCCCTCCTCAGGAGGGGGAAGGGGGAGCCCCAGACCCCTGCACCAGCCATCCAACCCCAGTTCTGAGGCTAAATATAAAAAACACGAATACCGTCGACCGGAGGAAGGGAAAGTTGCCGGGGAGCCTCCGGGACTCGCCCAGAAAGTGGCGTTTCATTACATTCAATGCTGGTTTTCTGTGGAACCCTCCTCCGGCTTCCCAGAGCTACCTAACCACAGAAAAATAAAAGAGGGACTTACCCGGGAGGCAGCCGCCACTCGTACCTCAACTCAAAGACGAGAAAACTGGTTGCAACCTGCGACCCAAACCAACACATGCCCGACTAGGGCCAGGAACATTAACAAGATAAAGGACGGCCAAGACCCTGTTCGACCTCCAAAACCCTCGTGTCCGAATGTCAGCCCAAGACATACCAGCATTACCAAAAATGGCAGCTAAAAGAGCAAATTTGTAAACATCATAGGCACGAGGATAGACCGCAAGCTGGCTGGACCGAATAACCCTGCAGACGATCTGGGAGACCCCGAGTCCTGGAACAGGAACAAAAGGAAACTGGGTCAACCCAAAGCGCGTCCCAGGCCACCGAGGCCGTGGCAAGCAGATAGTGCCTAAGAGTCGCAACCGAACACAACACATGATGCACCCTCAGCTGAACCATTGAAGCATCAACCACCCAAGGACCTCTCTGGAAAGCTGCCGTATCGTTCCTCACCAGAAAAGGAGAATGCTGCAAACGAACAAACCTACCACCGGGACCGAAAGAGCAGAATTACAATCCTGAAAAAGGATATATTTCTCCTCTGTGCCAGAGGAGAGCATGAAGCTCCCCACCACTCAAAACATCAGCCTCAGAACTGGGGTTGGATGGCCAGCACAGGGGTCTGGGGCTCCCCCTTCCCTCTCCCAGGGAGGGGGGGGGGGGGAGGAGCTGCACAGACAGCGGCGCGGTGGCGGTTGTGACATGTCTGTTTTCGGATTAGGGGTTCTGCTTGATAGTTTGGTTTTCAGTAGCAGTTTTTAACCAGGCGATGTTCTGGGACGCCTACCTTTTTGGGTGCCAAACCTTGATGGCCTAACCCGGTGATGCCTGGGTGCCTAACAATAGCGTGAACAATTTTTTTTTTTTTTTTTTTTGAGATATATACAAGAGTTTGTTACATTCTTGTACAGCCACTAGTATGCGTAGCGTTTCGGGCAGGTCCCTGGAATACGATCCCCTGCCGCGAAGAATCATTTTTTCATCCAAGTACACATTTTACTGTTGCGTTAAACAGAGGCTACAGTTAAGGAACTGCGCCCAGTAAATCCTCCCCGGCCAGGATACGAACCCATGACATAGCGCTCGCGGAACGCCAGGCGTGTCTTACCACTACACCACGGAGACTGTAAAGAGACTGAGTCTAAAGAGACTGTGTTATTAAACACAAGGAACAAACTCAATACACCATGCATAAGTTATCAAATAACTAGAATAAATCCTCTATTTGGATTCAAGATGCCAAAGGTTAGAATCCCTCAAAATTAATTACTAAAACTGCAACAGAGCTCAGAATATTTTATGTTCATGATGTCCACCAAGAAACAACAATATCACTTCCATTCACCATGGGAGATAATCCCTTTACAAATAACTAGCCAACTCTTCAGATTTAAAATACTGTAATGATTAAAGATCAACACAATCATTAATTTAAAGTACAATTCCTTAGCCAGATTGATGTTCTGCTCACAGAATGCTCCATCCCCCGAACCATTTACACTGATGGTTTCCTACACCACTGCACTGGTGCTGCCAGAAATGCAGTTACAACCGAGAGATGGCTTCCAAGTAAGGGGTATCTATAAAAAACAAGGGCCTCCATTCTTCAGACAACTGCCTGCCATATTTCTTGTACTCAAACAAGTACAATAATGGTATACTAAGCTCATTTATCAAGACTATATGGGAAGGAACCGAGTGGATAAGCCAGACATCGTTACCAGGGAAAGGTTTTGGGAGTTCTTCTACTCCCCAAGCCGGATAACCCAAATATGGCCGGATAACCCAAATATTTGGTTTAGCTGTCTTCAGATAACCGAACTCATGTGGTATGTATCCAGAGTCGATACATAAATTGTAAATGACTATCACTCCCGACTATACTCAAAGACTACACTGTAACAAGCTTGTGTCTGAAGCAAAGTAAGACAATGAAATCATGAATGCAGGAATCAAGAGACTGTCTCCTATGGACCTCATCCCACATTGACCTCCAAATGCAGGATAGAACTGATGAGTCAGCCAATATACTGTAGATGCTTTTAAAAGAGGGAGATGGCTACCACCTTGGAATGCCGTTGAACAGCTTGAGGGCAGGAATATACCAAAAAAAATAAAAAAATTTAATGATATAAAATAAAATCTACATTAGCTGTTACACCTATCATACTACAATACAAGAAGAACTACATATCTATGGGGTCACCCAATAAAGTCAATAGACTTTTTACTACTGCTAAACTTAGGCTTGGGAAAAAAAGTAGATCTAGGCATTTTCATTACTTGCTCAGGCAGATCTGACCAAATGAAAGCTTTGTCAGCAAAACCATTCACATACCTTATGTCACTATGTAACTGAAAGGTGAACATTTTCAAGTATTTATGAATAATTATTATTGCCTAATAAAAAAATATATATTTATTCAAACTGAACAAGAAATCTTACCAAAGTGTCTCAAGTTTTCTTACTGTACGTAATACATGCACATTGTCAATTTCCTACCAGCACAACCTACTGAATGGGTGAGGCACATGCTAGGCAAATCAAAATTTTAAGAAACTCACCAGAAACATGCGCTACTTAGCTTGAAGATCACCGCAGAACGGTACGTGAATGCATTATGTGACAAACCTTTCCTGGGTTCAGTTCTTGAGCCTATTATATACCTCAGTTTTTCCACAATCACTCATAGGATGTGTATGAAATGCATAATAAATGAAATTAGAGAAGCTAAACTAAACCAAAAACACTATCCTTACCTCACCTAAGAAAAAAACTTATGTATATTCGCTATTTAGGTCACAATGAAGTTATCAACCTGCTTCCGAGGATCTTTTCTGTTGCATTTCAGTGAAGCAATTACTATTCTTTAGACCCAGAAATGTGCTACTGGATATATTTGACAAGGCACTCTAGACCTCCACTCTAATTACTTGGAAACAATGCAATAGCAAAACCTGTACATACAATATTTCTTGAAATTCAGTGTAGTTTATTACCAGCTGCGAAGCTGTCAAATACTGGAGACTGACTTGCCTGCCCTCTGCCTAATTGCTTGCATTAACTCAGAGAGGAACATTAGCGGTGATCGATCATAGACTGGTAATCACTAGCTCAGAAATAACCTGTCCCTTCTATTGACTACAAAACTTCAGTCGGCCAACACAATGAAGGCTCAGGGAGGCACCAGAACACAGTGCCACCGAACACGGGTACTGTAGAGGGGCAACGCCTCGCTCCACCACCACCAGCATGACTCAACTGGCCGCCGCCATGATCGCTCGGTCATCTCTCTCTCGCTCTAGTACTCACTTGTGCTCATTCAAGTCCTGCTCCAACTCCGAAATCTTGGCCATTAACGATCTTTGCTCATTTCTCATTTGTTGGAATTTCTGTACTATTTCTTCCCCCTCGCTTTTAGTGAGGATTTTGGGGATGGGAACCACTGGCTTCTTGTCTGCCATGTTTGTTTTGTTCAGTGAAGGACCGGTATGTTGGTTCTTATCTCAAGTTACTTAGTATAAATATCAATATATGTCAAGAACTCCTTTATAGAAAAATATACATTCATTTTACTTATTTGCATATTTGTTTCTTCAATTGTTAAAATATACAACTGAGAATTATTCCATTCGTTAAATTTGTGTAGTGAATTTGAATCCCACTACAATATATATAATTCATTTTTCATTTTGTCGGGGACAGAAACCTGTGTATATGTATACTTTATGCTTATATCGAAGTCCCTCCCCAAGGTCGAACTAATGACCCTTCCCAGGAGGCAACCCTAGTTACTTATTTACTGTTAAGTGTACAGATGCATTAGGCGAAAGGAAACGTGGCCAACGATTTGTGAACCCAGGATCCCGCATTATGAGTTGACAACGAAGACAACTGTGCTAATTTTGAGCAGTAGAGAAGTACTGGAAGTTGAGAACCGCAAAATGACCTACATAAAATGTCAAACGAACTAAGTTGTTGTTGCTATAGATTCACTTACTTGGAACAAAAAGTTCCAAGTAGCACAGGTTATGCAGGCGATGAGTCACAATAACGGGGCTGAGGTATGTTGACCAGACCACACACTAGAAGTTGAAGGGACGACGACGTTTCGGTCCGTCCTGGACCATTCTAGCACAGGTTAAGGTGAACCCGTAGTGGACTTACCTGGCACAGGAGCGGGGCTGTAACTCTGAAAAAAGAACTAAAAAACGACATTCATATGTAGTGTGTTTGGGGTGAGCGAGGACCGTACGCTTCACCACTTCCTGTGACGTGAAAAAAACACCATTGTAAAAACGGAAACCAAAGATAAAACGCAGTTAAGTCACACTGTAGAACGAAAAAGCAATATAAAAGATTTTGTGAATAATTATGTATTTTTGTATTATTGTTAACAAACTTAGGTATACACAGCAATGTGCTGCCACCCAATTCTAAATTCTATATGAAGGATTACAGTGTAGATAATAAACTATTTATGTGTTCATATGGGAAGACCATACTTTTAAAGGACACATTAAAGTCTCCAGTCTCCGTGGTGTAGTGGTAAGACACTCCGCCTGGCGTTCCGCGAGCGCTATGTCATGGGTTCGTATCCTGGCCGGGGAGGATTTACTGGGCGCAATTCCTTAACTGTAGCCTCTGTTTAACGCAACAGTAAAATGTGTACTTGGATGAAAAAACGATTCTTCGCGGCGGGGATCGTATTCCAGGGACCTGCCCGAAACGCTACGCGTACTAGTGGCTGTACAAGAATGTAACAACTCTTATATATATCTCAAAAAAGTATAGTTGTCACAACTGCAAGATAAATGGCTGGAAGGATAACAAGAACCTTTCAAACAAGAGATGCCTGGCCAATAATGTCTCTGACAATGTCTCTTCAACGCAGACTGAACTCCAAGCCTGCAGGCTGAACTCCAAGACTGCAGGCTGGTTGACCAGACCATCAATTAGTGGGCCTGGTCCGAGACCGGACCGCGGGAATATTGATCCTCGGGACAAACATAATAAGGCAAGGTTCCTAAAATGAACTACACCACAACAGCCGGATATAACTACTTCCTACGGCAGTGTTGTTAGTCCTACAGGAACAACATATAAGAACATAAGAACAAAGGTACCTGCAGAAGGCCTATTGGCCCATACGAGGCAACTCATATTTATAACCACCCAATCCCACTCATATACATGTCCAACCCACATTTGAAACAATCAAGGGAACCCCACCTGTACACGCGCTGAAGGCTTAGCTCTATATAGGATTTTAACCCAAATGTAAAGATGTTTTTAGCACCGTGACTACAGTATTTCAATCAATCACGGATATTGGAAGATACTCTTTCTACTCTCTTTTTCTTTACTCAAAATTTCCTAGTATAGCCTCGTAGACTTGCCTGACGATTTACGTTTTCTTTGATTCCATGTCACCCTGTGATGGGGGGGGGGACTATTAGATAAACTCATAGCTAGCCTTTGATCTAGTACGTCTCCCTCATATATATAATAGGGCAGCAACAGGCTCCTCTGTTCTAAAAAAATTGACGAAGGCTATCAAGGGGCATCAAACGAAAGGAAACGCTGCCCAAACTCTTCTGTCTTGCCGGGAGAACTGAACCTGGGACCTCTCAACTGGGCTTACAAGCGTGCCGCCATAATACACTGTTCTACTGACCTGATATGTGTGTGAACGGTTGCAGGGTGAGTTTGAGACAAGATATATACTAAGTATATATATACTCACATCTGTATAAAGACGTATTCAATAGATCATGTGCGATGGTTTAATTTTTTAATCATCTTAGCCTCAAAGACGTGTGTGCTGCTGCCGTGTTCTGTTGTTCTGTATAAGGGATTAGTGAGTATAGGTCAAGTATAAGTTGTATAGGTAGTTGAGTGTAGATAGGAATTCGTCTAAATACCCCCATCTCTCAGGGTGGTTGGTCATACACTGTGAAATGATTAGTTTACATTAACCCCTGACGAGGCCCCTGGAGAGATGGAGGCCCTCAGGTAAATTCAGGTGAAATATCTATGAAGTGAATGAAGTTGCTTATGAATTGCTATTTGGTCTAAAATCTTTGATAACTGAACACTCACTAATATAGCAGTCCGGCCTCTTGAGTTACCACAACGCATAGAAAATGGTGTACTAAAACATTCGAACCAAATCTAGCCTGACCGAGCAACCCACGCATAGAAAACGGGAATATTTGCGACCTACTATGATTTATAGTACATCATATTTTGTCTGTTGGGAGTTGTTGACGACAAAATGCTTTGTATTATTCGAGAGAACAAATTAAATATAGTACTTTGGAGTGTTGACTTCTCCCTTGTTTTCTGAGGAGAAACATGGCACCAAGTTGAGTACGTACACTTGTCATTTAAGATCTTAAGTGTTTGTTGACTTGCCAGAGCCTTGCCTCTGCCCAGTGTCCAGCAGAGAGAGAGAGAGAGCCTCGCAATCTATTGAACCGTAACTCTGTTAGCTTTGCCGGCCGACCAGACGGAATCACACTGTGCCCTAGGAAAAATGGCAGACAAACTGGCGTGGGACTATACTTGGGTATCCACCCTGGCAGCCACATACATCACTCTCTCTGTCGGCCAGGCAGGAGCCGCGGCGACACAGAGAAAGAGACAAGTCAGCCAAGTACAGGGAAATAGATCACCGGTACAACTTCGTTCCAATAGGATCCGAGAACGAATGGGGGACCCTTGGTCCCCATTCTTTGGCGGTTCCTTGGTAAGGCGTCAAAGTTAACAAGGTAACTTTGACGCCTTACCTTGGCACTTTTTCGTCTGCCCACCTTCGTCACTCTCAGGACTTGATAGAAAGACTGCGCCTGCAGCCCTCCTGTAAGATGCTTAGTCTTGATGTCGACTCTGTTTACTAGTGTTCCCCTTGATACCGTTTTCTATTTCCTTAGTCAGAAGGCGACTGAGAGCCTTCTTCCTCTCCCGCTTCCCACTGACGTTTTCCTTGAACTCATTAGACTCTGTTGACTCAAACTCTTTCTCTTTCAACGGTAAATATTTCTCTCAAACTTTCGGTGTCGCTATGGGTTCCCCTCTCTCCCCTGTTCTTGCTAATTTCTACATGGAATACTTCGAAAACTGTTCTTCTTCCTTC
>NC_091176.1:17522745-17525245 GCF_040958095.1 Procambarus clarkii
TCACAACTCTCTGCGTTCTAACTTCATTCACAAATCTTCGTGTTCTTCATGAGCTCACAATTCTCTGTGTTCTAACTGGGCTCACAACTCTCCGTGCTTTTCCCGGGGGTCACACGTTTATGTGTTCTCTCTGCGGTAACAAGTCTTTGTGTTTTCTCTGGGTTGCACAACTCTTTGTGTTCCCTATGTGCTCACAACTCTCCGTGTTCTCCCTCTGCTCACAATTCAGCGTTCTCCCTAGACTCATAACTCTCTATGTTCCAGCTGGGCTCGCAACTTCCTTGTTGCCAAATACAAATTTGTGCTTACAAAATGCCGGAAACAATTTTGACACACGAAAAAATGTCAACTTTTTTTTTTTTTGGAGGGGGAGGGCTCCGTAAATATCAACATCTGAGCGTGACCGCTGCCATCTTTGCCATATTCGTAACTGCGATGGCGGTGCGTCCGGCGTTCAGGTCAAAACACAAGATGGGGGCACCATGAGGCTACCGAAGATTGCTCACCGGTCCCACCTAGATGAGTAAAGAGCATACCCCCTGAATGAGTACCTAAAGAGATCTGCAGCAAGGGCTCACCGTACAGACGCAGAGGGAATACCGGACCCGCTAGCAAGATAACCGCGGGGGACACATCGAACTCGCCGCCAGCGCTAGGAAATACTTTCTAACTTAAGATTGGTTATGGTAACCACAAAACATCAACGGGGATGTTGAAGCGTGTTGCCTGAGCCACGTCGCGGGCCACCTAGCCAGAGGGTTTACTTTCCTTTTACCGCAGCTTACGTCCACTTCAGCAGGAATAAGTTGATGTGTGTCATGGGAATGGTCGCGTCCTCTTGTAGAGTGTGTTCTGGGCTTTACTGAACGGTGTATTCATCTTATTTTTCTAATGTATTTGTTTCTGGTTCTCAGAGTGAAGGGTTAGTAAGGGAGGCACAGTGAGGGAGGCACAGTGAGGGAGGCATAGAGAGAGACAGACAACGTGACACAGATCAGAGCTTTGGAGTAGTGTGCTTCACCACTGAGCGGGAAGGAGCAGAGGGGCGCGCGATGGCAGTCAGTGGTGATATTCTCAGGCTCACATTTAAGCAGTTTTGATTTTTTGTATTTTTTTTTGTGTACCTTAATATCTCTCTCTCTCTCTCTCTCTCTCTCTCTCTCTCTCTCTCTCTCTCTCTCTCTCTCTCTCTCTCTCTCTCTCTCTCTCTCTCTCTCTCTCTCTCTCTCTCTCTCTCTCTCTCTCTCTCTCTCTCTCTCTCATCATATATATATATATATATATATATATATATATATATATATATATATATATATATATATATATATATATATATATATATATATATATATATATATACAGATATATATATATATATATATATATATATATATATATATATATATATATATATATATATATATATATATATATATATAAACAGAGAGAGAGAGAGAGAGAGAACTTCTTTCTTAGCCTTTCTCTTCCTCTGCCTGACTAATACAGACCGTCAACACATACCAACCATATGATATCATCTATTGCCAAACCCAAAAGCATATCCAGTCCCTCTCCTCTTACTTTCTGAGCCCAGAATGAGATGCACCTTTTTCCCGAACTCCTTAAGAGGGTGTTAATATCATAAATATGTAAACATTAATGGACTTAAGTGCTTTCGTGTTTATATCATGGAGATTTAATTCAGAGGAGTGCACGATCCCTCTCTGAAGAAAAATATGTACTTGTGTTAGGGAGAGGGAAGGGTTCTGCTAAAAATTCAGTGAGAGTGGAGAGAGATGGAGAGAGAGAGATAGGTAGATAGATAGAGAGACAGAGACAGAGACAGAGAGAGAGAGAGAGGGAGGGAGAGAGAAAGAGACAGAGAGAATATTCAGTATATGATATGATGAAACACGTTCATGTTGTCAATTACTCACACAACATTAATGGTAAAATCCACATTAATTAAGAAAAAATATTATACATTTCATTAGTAATTTAGCAATTTAATAGCTATCTAGTTCTTATATCCAAAATTATTGTATAACTAAATTATTCATTATTAGCTCATAAAGGAACGCGGTGGACTGGGTATTGGGGTGGGCGTGGCTATCGTCTCTGAGTGAAGATTCTGCTCTCCTATTGGATTAAACTGTGAGCAATTGGAGGCGCTTCCTTGACCAATGGCAGTGTGGACTTCGCAGAGAATATTTGTGATTGGCAAGGAGGCGTCGCGCTTTGTTTTGGACGTGAAGGAGGCTGCTGATTGGCTGTTGGTGGGGTCCCAAGACTCCAGCATGTGGGCCACTTCCCGGAACCCGTCCAGAAACTTGCCACTTCCGCTGCAGCTCTCCAGACCTGAGGGAGAGTAGAGTTATGGCGTCAGTTCACTATGCAGACAGTGTTTTAACTGGTACAACGCGATTTGTTTAGCCCCCCCTCCCCTTTAATCTCTCTCTCTCTCTCTCTCTCTCTCTCTCTCTCTCTCTCTCTCTCTCTC
>NC_091176.1:17530245-17550245 GCF_040958095.1 Procambarus clarkii
TCACCAAAATAAACGTTTCGGGCCAGTCGGGATCCACAAATTATCATCGACCGAAACGTCGTGAATCTCCTGTGTTTTTGTACGTGTGGGTTGGGTCGTTTGTGTTCAGCCGAGGTATTGAGATTTGTTCTCTCTGACTGCTGAGAAAATATGTTCCCTAAGTAAAGGTTGTATGGATAATAATTTGAATTTGGTTTGAGTACTGATATTGTGCTTAGATATGAAATTTATTTTGCAGTCCTCTTACACCAATGTCAACTCTCGTGCTTATACCGTCGATGGTATACTTCAGTACACTACCTCTAGTTCATTGATCACCTATACATATATTGATGGGTCAAAATGCTCCGTTAATGCTCCATACTGACCTTCACGGCAGTCATGATATAGATTACATTGATTGTAGGTTAACAGGGCCGCCAGGGTATTGTAGGCGCGGGGGACAATGTATTTTTGGGAACAGTCATAATGGAGCCATATATTGAAACGTGAGCTTTTGGCTCGTAAATGGTCGAAAATCTCTTTTAAACGAGTTGTGTTTAGTTCAAATCACCTAGATATTGGCCAGACATAGCATTAGGTCACTTAATAACGCATTTTCAGGGTATAAAATGTGTCATTCTGGACAGGCCTGTTATTGAACTTTTTTAATTGCCAGATATAATTAATCTATCCAATCAAATGTACCCTAACATTACCCAAGTGGTTAGAGGTTTCACCTGGTCGCCTCACAAGCGAGTTGACCTGGGCTCGAACCCTTAGCAGTGCTCAACGACCTATATTTACACACCCTCGCCCGAGCACTCAAACACCACACGCACGAATATCCTCACTTCAAAGTAAATAACAATTCACTGGCATTATGTCTCTTTGCTTGTCTCCTATTTATCCTCTAAGACGTAGTCCTGCTCTTGGTGTAAATTTCAGACTCATATCCATAGCTAAAGACTTTAACACCCCCCACACGAAGACTAGAAAGAAGCTAAAGACCACTTTACATCACAAGAAATAAAGGAAAATAAGCATGCAAAACAAAAAACAAAAATAAAACATAGGAGCAAACAGCCTAAAGCAAACAGCTTGTGCATCTGTCAGAGAAGTCTGAAAAATAGCATCTGAAAATATTGAAAATTGGGAGAGCAAACTGAACGAGCCCAGTGTCCTTGAAAGTGTAGGTACCCAACGATGAGTCTTCGTTGAAAACTTTATTTATTTATTTATTTATTACCATGCAATCGCTTCTCTTTCATCATATAATGCGGGTGGTTCACACTCCTGCTGTAGCACTTACCGGAAACTTTGCTCGTTCTATGGGGGGGATATCGTTAAAGTTACTGATGATATCGTTAAAGTTAGTGATGATATCGCCTCGTGTACAGTCATTATAGGCATCTAGCCAGCATTGTGAACGGAAAGTTTAATTAACTAGAGAAAGCTAAAAGTTTGCATAAATAGTTACTAGGGAAACTGTGAAGTTTACCTAAATTACTCTAACAGAAAACGGAAAGCTTACTTAAATTGCTTTAACAGAAAATGGAAAGTTTACTGAACTCTCTCTAAGACAAAAGGGGAGAGCTGTAAATTGACTTAATTGGATTCAACAGTATACAGAAAGTTTACCTAACTAGCTTCCAGAGAAAACAGTAAGTTTACTCAATTATACTCCAGAGAAACAATTGAGTTAAGAAGCTCCCATAAAACTAAAAAGCTTACTTAATTAGCTTCAAGAACAAACAAGTAACTGACTGGCCTTCATCCAAGCTAAAAACAGAAGCTTACTTAACAAGCTCTATGAAACACACAGCTACAGCTTGTCTTTAAACTAAGCATTATTATTGCTTTTTAACATTATATGTCATGAAGCAAAAAACGTGAGAAAGAGAGAGAAATAGAAGTAACTCAAATGTAATAAAGAAGTTAGGCAATAAAGAAGCTAAAACTTTGAAGAGGTAAGACAACTAGCTCTAAATACATGTGGATTTTGTTAAAAAACAATACAAAAAAGTCACTAAAGAGATACAATAAGATCACGTGAAAGGCAAGTGACATGGCTGTTTTGTGCACGGCATTGTAGTTTGTGAAAGAAATTATAAATCTAGCAAAAGCTACTAGAACCGCAGTGAAAGCTACTAAAAAAAGATTTAAAATAAACATAATAGAAAATACAAATAACGTTAACAAATTAACAAATTAAAATTCACAATTAAAACAATAATACAATTAGTAAAAGATCAAAGAAAATCAAAATAAATTTACATCAAAGTTAATGGAATTCCAAAGGCATTAAATATATAAGTACACTTCTTAGGTCATTATTATAGGTGAAAGCTAAAAAAGAATTGGAGAAGCAAGGAGAAACACAAGAGAGAGCAAGAAATCAAGTAGAAGGGAAATCAAAATAAAATGATAAAATGAAATCAAAATAAAAAAATAAAGTAAAAAATGTATGACATGCGACACAGGCGAAACGTAAAATAAAGGCAGGAAAAGCTAATTGGAAAGCTAAGTGAAAGCTAAGTGAAAGCTAAGAGAAAGCTAAGAGAAAGTTAATAGAAAGCACAAAAGATCATACCTGAATTTGTGTTGAAGCAGGAGCCAGCGTTGAGGCAGGGCCGCCAGGAGCACTCGTTAACCCTCTCACATGTCGCTCCTGAGCTGCTCAGGACCCTCCCCTCCCCGCACCTGAGGCAGACCTCGTTAACACACCAGGCACAGGGAGGAGGCGGGCCAGTAGGCAAAAACAGTGGAGAGGTAGGAGAAAGAGCGAGGGAGAGGCAGGAGAGAGAGAGAGAGAGAGAGAGAGAGAGAGAGAGAGAGAGAGAGAGAGAGAGAGAGAGAGAGAGAGAGAGAGAGAGAGAGAGAGAGAGAGAGAGAGAGAGAGTGAGAGAGAGAGAGAGAGAGAGTGAGAGAGAGAGAGAGAGAGAGAGAGAGAGAGAGAGAGAGAGAGAGAGAGAGAGAGAGAGAGAGAGAGAGAGAGAGAGAGAGAGAGAGAGAAGAGAGAGAGAGAGAGAGAGAGTGAGAGAGAGAGAGAGAGAGAGAGAGAGAGAGAGAGAGAGAGAGAGAGAGAGAGAGAGAGAGAGAGAGAGAGAGAGAGAGAGAGAGAGAGAGAGAGAGAGAGAGAGAGAGAGAGAGAGAGAGAGAGAGAGAGGGAGAGAGAGAGAGAGAGAGAGAGAGAGAGAGAGAGAGAGAGAGAGAGAGAGAGAGAGAGAGAGAGAGAGAGAGAGAGAGGGTGTGGGGGGAGTTTGGAGGAATTAAGGATCTAAAGGGCAAAAATGAGAGAACACGTGATAGATGAAAGGTGGAGGGAGAGGAATAAATAAGGAGAGTGGTTTGTAATGAAGGAGCAAAGAAGGCCAGGAATAAAGAACAGGAGTACAGAATCAGAAGAAGAAAGAGGCTTGAGGTTGGATAATTCACATTAAACTAGTTTAGGAAAGAACAGTTTTTAAATCAATTAGGAAGGTTATTACACAGTTTATTATCCTAAATTTGCACGTCATTTTTTTTTTTTAAGTCTCACTCTGGGAACATCAAATAGATATTTGTTTCTCGTGTGGTTCTCATTGTTTGTGTTATAGCTCTCTATGAAGCGTTCAAGATCAAGATTATTACTGCAGTTTAGAGTTTTAAAGACAAAGCAAATATGAGGGTGTGCGAAGTGCCTTGATATTCAACATATTGAAGGATTTCAGTAGGGTTCCTGACTACTGTCTGGGATTGTAGTTTGTTATTGTTCTAGTTGCTGATTTATGTTGAATAATTAAGGGGCGAACGAAATTTTGGATTGTAGAGGCAGATACCGTAGGTGATATATGGGTAGATGAGTGAATAATATGGTGTTACGAGTGCAGAATGAGGCAAGTAGTATAGGATTTTTTAGAAAGAAACATTTTGTTCATATATTTTGTTTATGACAACTGATATTTAGTTTGTTGCCAACGTGAACAACAAAGAATTTCCTATCTAGGGTGTTCTCAATTTGGGTATTGTTAATTAGTTCAGTTTGATTGGTGGATTTGTTTCCAAATAAGATGTAATACGTTTTTGTCAATGTTATGAGTTTATTAGTAGACAGTAATAAATGGAGTTTTTCAGTTCAACATTCAGTATGTTAAAATACGTTGGATAACACGTGAAAAAAATGAGGTCGTGTTATCAGTAAATACAATTTGCTTCAGGTGTTGCGTGTCAGTTGTTAGGTTGATGTAAATGTGAAAGAGGAGTGGATTAAGTGTACTACCGTGTGAAGCATCAATGTTAATTGGCAGTGCAAGAGAAGTGGCATCGTTCACAGATATAGACTGGTGCCGGTCAATGACGTAAGATCGAAAGTACTGAAGGGAAGTGACCCTTTAATTCCCCGGCGGTGCAGTTTGAGGAGAATGCTCTTACGGTTAACGGCATTGAAGGTCGTTATGCAGACCAACAAAGAGATCTATGTGGTACTAAGTTTTGTTCCCAAGCGCTGCCTGTATAAAGTCAAGTGTATTAATTTTACAGTATGATTTGTGTTTTTATGGGGTTTGATGCCATATTGGCCAAAAGTAAGTATTATTACGTATATCAAGGTAGGAGTTCATTCATCAGCTTTTCAATTATTTTGGAAAATGTTTGCATGATTGATATTGATCTAAATTCGTTGAATTCAATGAGGTAACCCTATCTGGGGAGGCTTGTAGCTTAAATGATTGCTTATGAAGCAATGCCATGGTTATAACACTTGATTATTATTATTATAAATTGGGGTTGGTATCTCAAAAATAATACTTGACATTGTATTAAGTGAGAGGAATATGTCAATAACATCAGAAGATGTTAATGATATAATCACTAATCCCTGAATATGGGAGCAGTGCCAGCCGCTGATAGTATTCAACAGTTACCAGCCAGATTTATTTATTTTTACTCTTTTTTTATTAGAGTTTTCCTTTGATCCCTGTATCCGGAAAATAGTGTTCTATGTTTGATCATATTTCCCCTATATATGACTAAATTTATTTTCAGAGAAGTTTATTTTAGCTGTTTTATTATCTTAATATTTTTTTATCTTAGCATTAGCACTATAACATTGACGAGCGCCTCATAGATGATTTATCCACGTACTTATGTTGTTTATTGACTGACTTAAGTAGGCCATTAGTATGCCATGGGAGGTTAATCCTTTTGGTTATGACTTGTTCAGTTAGCATGGGACAGTGAGTATTATCGAGGTTTAGAGTCTTGTTGAGCAATGTTTACACACCAAAGTTGATGTTTGCCATACTGCCACGTTTAGTCTTTCAGTTTAGGTTACAAACAGCGGCAACACAGCTGCTCTTGGAAGCATCACTGTGCAGCCTAAAATTAAGCTTCACTGTTTCTAAGCTTCAACCAAACTAAGCCTCACTTGAGTGTTTAATGATGCTGGTTAGAATAAATGAAGTTTGTAGTCCCATCATTTATTATTTCCGTGATTAGTGGAAAACTCCTGGTGAGTCTTGTTCAAGTGAGATCAAGGGTGGAGATTATAGTTTGAGTCGGTGGTTTATGAGGCTGGCAGAGGTCAATATTTAGAACTCTTGTTACTATATAGTCGTGATGGCTTGGTGCTTTCTTCCCCCTGATAGTTCCCCCTTCATGTTAGTATTAGTTAATTTGTTGTTGATTTTAAAATTCAGTCACATCTGTGTTGGAAATTCTGTATAATGCTCAGCCAAGCAATTCTTGCCACTTTAATCACTTACTACGGCACTTAAGCACTTTATGTGCTTACTACGGCCACTCCCGGAGCGGTACATCAACCACCATCCACTATTATTCTCCATTCAACCCAACACATCAATCACCAGCATAGCCACCACCACATCCCACCCCCAACTCCTCCACCATCACCCCCCACATCTCCCAATATCACCACACCCACTACCATCACATCAATCACCACCACACTGAACCTCTTATACATCAACTACTACCTCTTCAGCCACCACCACCACCACATCAACCACTACCACCACTACATCAACCACCATCACCACCCCATCAGTCACCCCCACCACATTAACCACCACCACATCAACCACCACCACATCAACCACCACCACCATCAACCACCACCACCACCACATCAACCACCCAACATTAACATAAAGAAAGCAGAAGAAAGCTAACTAGAAGACAAACGTAGTATGTGTAATGAGCCGGAGAGTTCTATAGCTCGCCCTCAATAAATATGGTGAGTAAACGGCCCTGAACACCCAGGATGTAACCCGATGTCACACACATCCTTCACGGACACTGATATCATGAAGCTACTGACCTCATGTTCATACTGGCATCCCCCCCCCCACACCCACACACATCCCCAGGAAGCAGCCCGTAGCAGCTGTCTCACTCCTGGGGTACCTCTTTACTGCTAGGTGAACAGGGAGCATCATGGATGAAAGAAACTCGGCCCATTTGTTTCCTCCATCGCCGGGGATCGATTCCCGGAACATAGGACTACTAATCCCGAGTACTGTCCACCCAGCCGTCTAGCCCCTAAGAAGTCTGGCCCCTGTGTGTGTGTGTGTGTGTGTGTGTGTGTGTGTGTGTGTGTGTGTGTGTGTGTGTGTGTGTGTGTGTGTGTGTATCCACCACCGTCACCAACCAATCCCACAATGCCCAGCAGCATGACTGACACGCACACACACTCACACACACACACACACGCACACACACACACACACACACACACTCACACACTCACACACACGCACACACACTCACACACACACACACACACACACACACACACACACACACACACACACACACACACACACTCCAACTATCTCAAAACACACTTACCCGCAGTGGTAACTCCTCCAGGTGTCGACGCAGGTGAAGGGTGGACTGCAGGAAACGTTGGCGCAGACAGGGGGCGTCGAACACCCACCATCCACCCCCTGGACCCCTGTGACCTCGCCCCAGGCCGTCCTGTTGACGGTGGGGGGAAGCGGCATAGGCCTGCCTGAGATGCGGAGGTCGTCCAGGCACCCTGCAGGAGGAGGAGGAGACAGCGAGAGGGCCAAAATAGTTAAGTTACTCCTCCTGCTGGTATTCGCCCTTGATAAGTCACACATAAAACATGTATCCACACATATATACTCATATCCACACAGGTATCCACACCAACCATCTCCTTTCACACGTACAAAATTACTCCTCTCTTTACAACAAAATAATTTCAATTGTTCACCATCAAAGTAATCTCTGTGGACGGTGACGATGCCCAGAGCGAGGTACTCGGACGCCCCTCCCAACTGAACAGCTTCTTCAGCGTTGAGCTGCAGGAGGCCGGACGCCGGCGGCGACCCCAGCAAGGTGAGCGAGGCGTTGTACAAGACACCAGTCACCGTCGTCAGCCTTGAGAATCACCGCACCTCCGTACCTGCGAGACAAGCCAATTAGAGTACGTGGTACGTACTAATACATGGTAAGCTGTGGTACTGACCCACTGGACACAAACTCAACGCCAATTCAACGTCGAATCGCTGCTACTCTTGGGCATTGTGTCCACTGGTGTGATGATCATGCCCCTCCCCCCCCCCCCTTACTCTTGGGGAAACGACATTAATCCCACGTTCGCTTAAAGTTAATCCTATGTTGATTTATCGTTGATCCTGTGTTGATTAAGATTACTCGAGCATATTATGCTCATATGTGTCTGCCTGGTGGAAAAAGGTCAGAGGGAGGTCAGGTTATGCTTAGACAGATTAATGTGTCAGTTTTAAAGGTCAGAGCAAATGCTACATAAAATTTATTCATGGCAAATAAGGACAAATGTCGACAAAAAAAAATGTTAAATTATTTGAAAAGAAATCAAATTAGGTTCCTCAACTTTACGCTTAATGGAAGGTCAAGTAAAGATAAATGTTTTAAAATCAAGCGATATAAAGATAGGTAAATTCAGGTGATATAAAGGCAGCTCACATCCTAAACCATCATCTAAATGTTTATAGAAAACTTGCTTAAAAATATGTTACGTGAACAGTACGCCACTTAGATGATGGAGGTGAGAGAGTGGACGATAAGGCAGTATGATGTTACTATTAGGATTATTTTGATTGTTCAAAGATGCCTTCATGAGCAAAGTGAGTCTTCAGTATGAACCACGCATTGAACCTTGATAACAAAGCAGCTTAAGTATAAGAACAGCAGCAGCTGTTGTCGAGGAAGATTCTCGACAGCAGTGGTTGCAAAACTACATTTTATATCAGTCTGAATTTTGCATCACACCTTAAATCTGAACCATACTCATGGATGGTGTGTCGGGTAATTATAAGGAGATATGTTGTTACAACAAATATATGTTCGAGTATTTATGCCATCCATCCAAATATAAAATGTAACCATCATTTCTACTCTATATAGTCCTACTTAACACTTTTTTTCCTGATAACTGAGTCCTGAGTCCTACTTTTCCTTTTTTTCCTTTTCCATTTTTCCTGATTTTTTCCTGATATACTTTACATATCTCTCCTATACCTTAGGTATCACACACGTAAATTTGTACTAAACATATATATTACATATGTAAATTAGTGCTGTAAAATCTACATAATAAACATAAGAACAACAGATTCATATTGCATCCACGCGTAGTTTAATCTGACTACATATGTAATTAACGAATTTAAACCAATTTAATAAGCAAGATCATTTAAGAATTCGTTTAGGAATTTAGGACTTCTTAGGAATTTCTGCATTAAGATTTAACATTCTTCTTCCACAATAATGGTTTCCGTTACTTACCTCACAAAGATGCCTGGCTAATGAGATGGAGATGTAGTGCTCATGTTATGCCACGTTTCGTAACGATGGCATGAGTCGTTCGTGCCCTGAGAGTCGTTAGCTTCCAATCATATTAAATATTTATAATAATATATTATAAATAATATATTATAAATATTAAAAGGAAAACGCTTTTCAGAGTTTGGAACCTTCAAGACTGTTGTTTGTTTACCTTGATTGATTTATCTTGAGGTTATCTTGAGATGATTTCGGGGCTTAGCGTCCCCATGGCCCGGTCCTCGACTAGGCCTCATAGCTGATATTTTTTTTTTATTTTTTTTTCTCGCTGATGTATGTACATCACAGTTACCACAGTGCCAATTTCCCTGATTTTTAGTGAAACATTTTCTGTCATTGAATGTGTCTTTGTGGTCTGGACACGATCTTATTGTATACACTGAGAGGGGAACTTTTGTCCTGGACTAAAGTATACGGATAATTAATTCAACCGGTAATAATTAAACGGGTAATAATTGAACGGGTAATAATTGAACAAGTAATAAATTCGGACGAAGATTGACACAGGCTGGAAAAAATACATAAATAGATTTTCCAAATACATTGATCATTAGTAGATGTATTACAGTGCTGGAAAGGTATAAAACATTCTGTTAATATGTATTTATGTGCTGTTCTTGCTCACGTTTTATTGAGAGGTATTATACAGTCTTATCACGACGGACACAACTATCTAATTGCTTAATTATAGATTGAAACCTCAGTTCTGTTGTCTGATAGAGAGAGAGAGAGAGAGAGAGAGAGAGAGAGAGAGAGAGAGAGAGAGAGAGAGAGAGAGAGAGAGAGAGAGAGAGAGAGAGAGAGAGAGAGAGAGAGAGAGAGAGAGAGAGAGAGAGAGAGAGAGAGAGAGAGAGAGAGAGAGAGAGAGAGAAATATCTTCTCTAGACAAGTAGAAAATCAAACAAAAAACAGCCATTTTATTAAATTACAAAATTGGCAGCCAGTCATTTGTGATTGAGTAACGCCAGATGACAGATGGCTCAGCACCTACATATATAACCTGGACTTTATAAGCTAATAAGAAATAATTAATGTACTAACTGCCTATTTCATAAATTTTATTGCTTTCTTATTATGGACTCACGGTCTGTAAACCTCTGAAGGGTTTTTAATACCATTAACCAAGCAGTAAGTTTACCTAAGTCCTGAATACTTAGGTAAATACTTATTTGTCAAATGTTGACAAAGGAATCTGCTCTCATCTTTCAAAAAAACTCATATTTTTTGTTTTTACTTTTTTATTTTGTACTTAATAAATAAATACTTTGTATTTACTTAAACTATATTTTTGGATTTAAGTCATGCACTAAGCATGACTTAAATCGTGTGTAGCAGTTTGAATGTGCAATTTCGCTACTATTTATAGCCCATTCGTGGTTCCTCGGTTGTTTCCGAGGGCTGATAGCCTTGAAATGGTTAGTACAGAACTCCATCCGGTAATTAGCAGTAAATGGTCCAAATTTCCTTAGATTTACTTTTGACGTGTCTGCGATATCTTTTAAATTCACTGTAATTTATATTAGAATGTCATCGGCATATTTGCTAATGTTGCTCTTCGCTCGTGTGTCTAATGTCTTTATGTGTGTGTTGTGAACACCGTTGTATCTAGCCACAGAGCTCTGAGGCCCTCCACTTTGTTCCCGCTGTTCCTTTGTTCTTTGTTCCTGTTATTGCTTTGTTCTTTGTTCATGTTGGCGACTGTTCCCACACACTCCCACGTAAGATTCACTAAACCCTCTGTGTTCTTCTGAAAGGTTCTCTATGATATCTTGAGGATTGAATATTCCTTAAGAATACAAGTTAGAGCTACGGACTTCACATGTGTGGGATCCACGGTTCGAGGCCCGGACAGTCCAGGTAAATTGAATTCCTTAAGTATATCTTTTTGGTGGTACAGCGGTACAAAGTCTTTACTGAATCCTAAGTGTAGCACAACGTAATCTTTGTCCCTTGCTTCTATACATACACAAGATTTAAACATAAACAATATCTAAACAAACGCACAGTATATAAACGCACATAGCAGACACACACACACTCACTCACCCACACACACACACACACACACACACACACACACACACACACACACACACACACACACACACACACACACACACACACACACACACACACACACACAATACCTTGAAACAGCAACATCATGCCAGAGACCGTCTGTAAGGAGAGCGTGAGTGAGACAGAGAGAAGAGGAGGCAGAGGATCTGGACGAGGGGTGGTGGTGATGGTGGTGGTTACGGTGGTGGTGGTGGGGGTAGTGGTGATGCTGGAGCTGCAGGTGGGGCAGGAGCTGGAGCTCAACACACAACCGTCCTCCGGTCAGGTGGAGTATCAGCTGATCGCCTCCTGTGTCTCCTCCTCCTCCTCCTCCTCCTCCTTCTTCTTCTCCTCCTGCCCCTGCCCCTGCTCCTCCTCCACTTCCCCCCGAGGACAACACTACCAGTGAGCCTTCGCGTCGCCAAGTACGGAACCTAAGAAGAGAGCAATTTATATTAGAAAGTGTTATCGCTTGAGTCATTGCAGGATACTCTTGTGTGTGTGTGTGTGTGTGTGTGTGTGTGTGTGTGTGTGTGTGTGTGTGTGTGTGTGTGTGTGTGTGTGTGTGTGTGTGTTTGGGATTAGTTCCCACGCATACTCTCTGTTCCGGGATTAGTCAGGTGGCATACCTCTGAATCTTCTTTAACTTTGTCTTGTGTTTAACTAGGTATGGACTCCAGGCTGCAGCTGCATACGTCAGGATTGGTCTGACATAAGTGGTATACAGGGTCCTGAATGATTCCTTACACAGGTTTCTAAAGGCAGTGCTCATGTTGGGCAATCTAGCATATGCCGCTGATAATATCCTTTTGATGTGGGTCTCTTCGGACAGGTTCGGTGTGATATCAACCCCCGATCTTTCTGTCTATTTGTTTTTTTGTAGGATATCACCTCCCAGATGGATAACTTGTGTTCAACCTTCTGCTTCCTTCTCCTAATTTCATTATTTTACACTTTCCTGAGTTGAACTTTTGTAGCCATTTTCTAGACCATTCCACCAGTTTGTCCAGGTCGTCCTGTAGTCTCTGTCTATCCTCATCTGTCTTGATTCTTCTCATAATGTTTGCATCATCAGCAAAAATTTAGAGGAATGAGTCTATATACTATATACTGAGTGTGAGTCTATTTCAGTGTGAGTGTGTGTGTGCTTTGTGTGTATCTAGTACTCGTGCAACCCGTCCTCTTTAAAATAACGTCGCTTTTGGCTCGTATGCGCGCGCTATGGCCGAAAGTGGACGTAATTTGAAATGAAATCGGCTAACGAAAGTGACGTACTGTCCCGTTTTCTGTTTGAGTCGTCCGGCTTACTCGGAAAGGTTTGGAGAGGAAACTTTCAATTAACGTTTTTCATAATGTTTTGAAACTTTATGAGAATTTCCTGCCCACCTAACCTACCAGAGGATTCTTAATAACTAACTGTTGTTGAAAAAAAATCCCAAATTTATTTTCATTTTTTTTTTCATTTTCAAATTACGTCCACTTTCGGCCATACGGGTAAATAGCCAAAAGCGACGTTATTTTTAAGAGGAACAGGTTGGGTAGCCATGTGTGTGTGTGTTTAAATACTGTGTGTGTTTAGGTATTTGTTGAGATATTCGGACACGCGAGTGTTTTGAACCTGAGGATAATGTTAAGTGCATGTGTTCGAGGGTCCGGCACTGGGCTGGGAGTTATATGAACGAGCAGAGAGAAATAAATCTCGGGGCTTCGCCTTGTCGTAATCCAGCAGCTGGCGAAACTTTAGTCGTAATTCTCTGTGGTTTTGTCGTATCTTTTGTTGAAGCTGTGAATAAAATCTGTCTCCAGCACCGCTTGCTTCGTTCTCTTCCTCTCAAGCGCTCATTACTCGGACGGTTAGTACTTATTTCGACATATTCTTGTTCTTCATCTTTCGTCTTCAGTTTGCCGACCTTTTCTATGACTCTCAGTATTTTATATGCCAAGATCCAGTCTCCTTTGATTCTTCACTTTTTGGGTTTTCGTAGTTTCAGATCTTGTGCATGTTTTCACAGTTAATTGCCAACATTTTTTGTGAGTTTTGTTGAGAATTTATTTGTTTCTATTTATATTGTTGTTTGACAATGTGAAGGGTTCCATGCAGGTGCTACATACTCCATAACTTGTTCTATATAAAGTGTAGATTGTGCGCAGTGTTCTGTTTAGCCTCCTAAAGCTTGCCTTATATCTGCTAGTTATGTATACCCACAAGACGGAAGAAAGATTCTTATAAGGCATCACTGACACACGTGAACCCTCTAGCAATGTTTATCAGCTAGATGATAAAGCTCATCCTTTACTATAAAAACAAGAAGAATGCCAAATTATTCGTGAAATGCTTACGTAAAGTTAAATGTCAACTATGCCTTTGCATGCACCACTTAAGGATTGTCAGCCCCAACGATTCTAATATATAGGCAAGACATCATCTCTTTCAAGGTGCCTTACAATATACTCACAAGAAAGAAATTTCAAGGATGATATCGTTTCTACACACAACCAGGACCTCTTTACCAACAAGTTGGAAATAATCCTCGGCAGATACAATAGATGATTAGATATAACCCAGGCACCACACGCTAAACACTCCCACCCAACTATTAGCACCTAACTTACACTTAGGTACATTTATCATCCTATGAACCAAGACAAAAATTTCACCTCATTCCTCACCTACTTCCCTAGCTGACACTGACTGTGCTACACCTCACTTCACCTCATCCTTCATGCTGTAGAGAAGGATAAAATCTCCTTTCATGAATTCACAGTCCTTCACAAGTGAAAGAAAAATACATACGAAATATGGAAGATTCCTGATAGAATCAGGAATGACACGAACATTGCTCTAATCTTTACCGACATTTTCAATAAGACACACACACACACAGAGCTGCAAAAGAGAGTGAGCCCGCTGCTGCTGCTGCTGCTGCTGCTGCTGCTGCTGCTGCTGCTGCTGCTGCTACTCGACCGCCGAGACTATGGCTCTGTCAACAAACCATGTAAACAAAAAGAGGGAGAAGGCTCTGAGAGATACGGTGCCTCCGGTGGCTCCGACGACCCGTGGGAATGACAAGTTATTACTCACATTATTTACCTAGAACCCGTGGAGCGCCTCACCTGAGGTGAATGGTGGTGGTGGTGTAGGCGAGGCGGCTGAAGGACACCGCCAGTCTGACGAAGCTGTTGGGGTGAAAGGAGACGGGTGTCGTCGGAGTGTGGCACTCTGGCCCCGTCCACCCGGCCTGGCACTCACACCGGAGTGAGCCCGGCCACCCAGAACACCTGTTGGAGGACCCACATGGTGGGGGAAAGAGGGTGTTACACACGTACCCACCACCCCCTCCCTCCTTTTCCTCCGAAAGAAAGTTAGAACTTGTAACAACTATTGGTCGAACGTGCAAAAATGTATTGTTGTATACCGGAAAGTTGTTCAGGATTTACGCTACTGGAATACTTGAAGTAGCATGCAGACGAGGAGTCACAATAACGTGGCTGAAGTATGTTGACCAGACCACACACTAGAAGGTGAAGGGGCGACGGACCGAAATGTCGTCGTCGTCCCTTCACCTTCTAGTGTGTGGTCTTCTCCAAGTAGCATATTCATGAGCGGAATATTAACACTAAAACAAGGCTTAACCTTCTCCTATGCTTAAATATGCCATCCTAGACCTTATATAAATGTCATCTTAGGTCTAATTTATTACAACCACTACGCCTGTGAATGTTTAGGTTCAGTTGTTGCCTTCTTGTCCTCAAGAAAACTCATAATGCAAAAGGGATCATTTTGGGGGTCAAACAGTTCATTTTTGTACGTAATACCAATAATTGTTTTAAAGTACAGAATTATGCATTTTAGATGACAGGTTGGGGGTTAAGGGAGGGAGGGAGGGAGGGAGGGGTACCTATATAACTAGACTTGTGCCCTGATGGGGGAGCCTCATACCTAGACAGAGTTAGATACATTGATAGAGATAACGACACACGGAGAGAGAGACAGAGTTAGAACAACACAGAACGATATGCTCGCAGACTCCAGAATGAAAACTTGGAAATATAAAGTCTGGGGGCCAAGTTGGCACTCATCTCACAGGTGACGGTGGCATCCTGGTCACTTGCCTCACCTGCCGTGCACACCGCAGGTAAGAGAGGCTGAGACACAGTCCATAGCTGGACAACCAGGAGTACTCCTGTGAGCTAGAAGCCGCTTTCCTAGGTCCACCAGCTGGGGAGAGAGGGGGATGAGGGATATAATATATATACATATATATATATATATATATATATATATATATATATATATATATATATATATATATATATATATATATATATATATATATATAATAAGTTTACAAATGAAAAGGGCAAAAACATTACGTTATCTCTGGGATGTATATGCGTCACTTTGTAATGCTATGTTACTACTTAAGAAGGTGAATTAAGAACTAAGAAGGGTAATCTATAAGAGAGAGAATGTCTGTCTGTTTCTCAGTCAGTCTTGCTGTCTGTCTGGCTGTTGGAGATAGGTTGTGATTGGCCTCATTCAGCTAACTCCCAGGTACTTATTTGCTACTAGGTGAACAGAGGGCATCAGGGTGAAAGAAACTCGGCCTATTTGTTTCCGCCATCGCCGGGGATCGATCTCCGGGCCGTAGGACTACGAATCCCGAGTACTGTCCACTCAGCCGTCTGGCCCCTAAGAAGTCTGAACAGTGTACTCACCTAATTGTACTCACCTATTTGTGCTTGCGGGGGTTGAGCTTTGGCTCTTTGGTCCGCCTCTCAACTGTGAATCAACTGGTGGACAGATTCCTGAGCCTACTGGGCTCTATCATATCTACATTTAAAACTGTGTATGGAGTCAGCCTCCACCACATCACTGCCTAATGCATTCCATCCGTTAACTACTCTGACACTGAAAAAGTTCCTTCTGACGTCCCTGTGGCTCATGTGGGTACTCAGTTTCCACCTGTGTCCCCTTGATTGCGTACCACCAGTGTTGAATAGTTTATCCTTGTTTACCCGGTCGATTCCCCTGAGGATTTTGTAGGTTGTGATCATGTCTCCCCTTACTCTTCTGTCTTCCAGTGTCGTAAGGTGCATTTCCCGCAGCCTTTCCTCGTAACTCATGCCTCTTAGTTCTGGGACTAGTCTATTGGCATTCCCTTGAACTTTTTCCAGCTTCGTCTTGTGCTTGACAAGGTACGGGCTCCATGCTGGGGCCGCATACTCCAGAATTGGTCTTACATATGTGGTGTACAAGATTCTGAATGATTCCTTACACAGGTTCCTGAAGGCTGTTCTGATGTTAGCCAGCCTCGCATATGCCGCAGACGTTATTCTCTTTATGTGGGCTTCAGGAGACAGGTTTGTTGTGATATCAACTCCTAGATCTCTCTCTCTGTTCGTTTCATTAAGTACTTCATCTCCTATTCTGTATCCTATGTCTGGCCTCCTGTTTCCACTACCTAGTTGAGTGTGTGTGTGTGTGTGTGTGTGTGTGTGTGTGTGTGTGTGTGTGTGTGTGTGTGTGTGTGTGTGTGTGTGTGTGTGTGTGTGTGTGTGTGTGTGTGCGTGTGTGTGTGTGTGTGTTCAAGCCGTCCCCCCCCCCCTCCTTGTGTAAGGTATTGGGTAAGTTGTTGCTGTGTCCTTCACTTCTGGTTTATGTCAGAGAGGACACATATTACTTTGTGTCTTTTAACAACTTTAAACAATGACTTTCCTGCGTGCCTTACTCTCTCTCTTCTTCCTTAAGTCCATTGCCACGAGTCATCAAGCACTTATGCATCCCCTTACGAAACCTATTCATCTTTCAGCATCCATGATGGCTTTCTTTAGATGTATTAAGACACATACGAGCTTTGAACCCTCACAATCAATGGTTATTATTGGCATAAACAAACTCGTAGAGCTTCAGAGCTAATCAAAACTTCCTTGTTTAATAAATGTAAACAAAGTTGTTTTCATCAAGAAAAGATGAACAGGTTTCAAAAGTGGTTGATGGTTCTGTACATAGGAACAGAATTAAATACCTTACATATGCCCCCTCATAAGAATTATCGTGACGACAGTCCTAAAGGATCCCAACAAGACGGGTTTTAATAACATGATCCTATGTTAACACAGCTCAGGAGATGAAACACATACAGCAGAACACCAACAAATTAAATTAGCAGCATGAGATTACCTCCATCGCTTCGGTTTCCATCAAATTCATCAATTAACGCGCGTTTGCCTATTGTTCGGTAAAACATTCTAGTGTTTGTGTTGTATAAAAAACTGTGTTCTCTCTACACCATTGTAAATACATAAGCATATCCCACAGTCGCAAATTCACACGAGATCTCGCTATATAAGTTTCCTATAAACGCCTGAATAGATTCCAAATCCCATTACGCCAAACAAGTGAGCATCAGCACTACCAGATTCGAGCATATTTATTGTCGAAGTCTCAATGGAAACTGAGGAGATGTGAAGGATATGTTGTACACCGTTTTGCTCATGATATGTAAATACTCATTGGAACTACTGCAAATCTTACAATAACATTACAGCTTGCTAACTAGAACCTGAAAACTTTAATATATATATATATATATATATATATATATATATATATATATATATATATATATATATATATATATATATATATATATATATATATATATATATATATATATATATATATATATATATATTCTAGAGAGAGAGAGAGAATGTCTGTGTTCTATCTATTTGTCTGTGTCTCTCTCTTTTAAAAATTGACTGAATATGTAAATAAATAAATGCACTTATAAATAAATATATAAATAAAATATATAAGCAATTAGCATAAAGATATCTCAATCAAGCTATCGATATATCTGTTCATTGTTTTTATGTCAGTCTCCGGCAGTCTCCATTCCAACCAGTTAGTTTACCTGAGTGAATGTCAGTGTACTAAAGGGCTTCAGACCGTAGGTACAACGTCCTCACCTCTCCGTTGATTCTTACGTTCCTGATGCAACCTCTGAACGGCCGAGCGACGAGGGGCGATGGCCAAGTGTGGGCGGTGTAGCGGTGGGCGGTGGGGTGGCGTTGGGCGGGATTGTGGGCGGGGGGCGGGTGTGCCAACCCGCCAATCTGCAAAGGGTGACCCGTGTTGAGCACTCTAGCTCCTCTGGGCAGTTTGAAGGTCTCTCGGCAGGCGTTGGTGTCCGTGGGCGTGGGCGTAGTGTCGTCTTGTGTGGGTGGGGGCGTGGTTGTAGAAATAGGAGGGTCTTCCATGCTCCCGCCCACACACAGGTCCAAAACAAGTTCCACTGTCTGAAAGATAAATAGTGCAGAAACTGGTTTGTGAGAGAGAGAGAGAAGTGAGTGAAAGAGAGAGAGAGAGAGAAGTGAGTGAAAGAGAGAGAGAGAGAGAAGTGAGTGAAAGAGAGAGAGAGAGAGAGAGAGAGAGAGAGAGAGAGAGAGAGAGAGAGAGAGAGAGAGAGAGAGAGAGAGAGAGAGAGAGAGAGAGAGAGAGAGAGAGAAGTGAGAGAGAGAGAGAGAGAGAGAGAGAGAGAGAGAAGTGAGAGAGAGAGAGAGAGAGAGAGAGAGAGAGAGAGAGAGAGAGAGAGAGAGAGAGAGAGAGAGAGAGAGAGAGAGAGAGAGAGAGAGAGAGAAGTGAGAGAGAGAGAGAGAGAGAGAGAGAGAGAGAGAGAGAGAGAGAGAGAGAGAGAGAGAGAGAGAGAGAGAGAGAGAGAGAGAGAGAGAGAGAGAGAGAGAAGTGAGAGAGAGAGAGAGAGAGAGAGAGAGAGAGAGAGAGAGAGAGAGAGAGAGAGAGAGAGAGAGAGAGAGAGAGAGAGAGAGAGAGAGAGAGAGAAGTGAGAGAGAGAGAGAGAGAGAAGTGAGAGAGAGAGAGAGAGAGAGAGAGAGAGAGAGAGAGAGAGAGAGAGAGAGAGAGAGAGAGAGAGAGAGAGAGAGAGAGAGCTGTGTATCCAACTAGCGCTACACAACAGTGAGATAACGCAGGTCAGAGAGAGAGAGAGAAGTGAGAGAGAGAGAGAGAGAGAGAGAGAGAGAGAGAGAGAGAGAGAGAGAGAGAGAGAGAGAGAGAGAGAGAGAGAGAGAGAGAGAGAGAGAGAGAGAGAGAGAAGTGAGAGAGAGAGAGAGAGAGAGAGAGAGAGAGAGAGAGAGAGAGAGAGAGAGAGAGAGAGAGAGAGAGAGAGAGAGAGAGAGAGAGAGAGAGAGAGAGAGAGAGAGAGAGAGAGAAGTGAGAGAGAGAGAGAGAGAGAGAGAGAGAGAGAGAGAGAGAGAGAGAGAGAGAGAGAGAGAGAGAGAGAGAGAGAGAGAGAGAGAGAGAGAGAGAGAGAGCTGTGTATCCAACTAGCGCTACACAACAGTGAGATAACGCAGGTCTGGCGTGAGCCAATTCCTCACTTGAAGATATCAGGACAGGCAACGCTCCCAGGCCTCGTTACACAGAGACTGTTTACCTCACTCAGCTTCCAGACTCATATAACTCAACGATACAACTTCCCCCCCAAAAAAATCAGAGATAATACCAAATATTCTGGCCAAACAAGTACCTTTGTGTTGACAAGTTGATAAAGCCCAGTCAACATTGATAAATCCTTAGCTTTATAGAACACCCATCAGACAAATATTGAGCTTAAAATGACAAAATGACTTTAAAGATTCCACGATAGCCAGAGCTTTAGCTACGCTTAAAGGACTGATTTTAAGCTTAGCTGGATTGACAATTACACAGTTCACATTAGATCTGATTGAGTTGTTTCTTATTCAGCTAGAGCTGATTGGAGCTGGATTGTCAAATATTCAGACATGTGCAAATGTCACAAACCGGATCGTAATGGATTAGACAGCATCAACAGTCGCTTAAATGCCCTTTCCAATCAGTAAGGAACCGAATCGAATTCCAATATGAGCATCAGGCGTGGTGTTGGAACACGGTACCCCGGGAGGGAAAGCCTTTCAATGACTTCTTCAGTCTGTCACTCATAATGGAAACTCGATAATAATTACCGGTAAGGGAGCACCTAAGAGAAGAGAATAGTGAGAGAGAGAGAGAGAGAGAGAGAGAGAGAGAGAGAGAGAGAGAGAGAGAGAGAGAGAGAGAGAGAGAG
>NC_091176.1:17555245-17585245 GCF_040958095.1 Procambarus clarkii
TCCGGGTTTGATCCAAATGGACGGAAACAAAGGGGCAGAGTTTCTTTCACCGAGATGCTCTTGTTCACCTAGCAGTAAACAGGTACCTGGGAGTTAGACAGCTGCTACGGCCTGCTCCTAGGAATGTGTAACATAAAGGAGGCTTGGTCAAGGACCGGGCCGCGGGATGCTAAGCCCCGAAATCATCTGAAGATAACCTCAAGAGCTCCCATTCCGTAAACTTTGCGTTGACTTGTTTCTAAATTTGCATATCAGTCTCCAATACTCGCCTCTCTCCACCTCCTGTTTGTAATCTGGGAATATTTATGGAACACCACTGGACCACCACTGGAACACCACTGGACCACCACTGGAACACCACTGGAACACCACTGGAACACCACTGGAACACCACTGGAACACCACTGGAACATATCTGGAACACCACTGGACCACCACTTGAGGGCCTCTCTCCCACACTACCAACTAGATAATGATGATATATCTTGGAGTACCGTGTCGTAGTCGTCGTGTATGTGTGTGTGGGTATATGTGTGTGTGAGTGTACTCACCTAATTGTACTCACCTAATTGTGCTTGCGGGGGTTGAGCTTTGGCTCTTTGGTCCCGCCTCTCAACTGTCAATCAACTGTTGTACAGATTCCTGAGCCTACTGGGCTCTATCATACCTACATTTGAAACTGTGTATGGAATCAGCCTCCACCACATCACTTCCTAGTGCATTCCATTTATTAACTACTCTGACACTGAAAAAATTCTTTCTAACGTCTCTGTGGCTCATCTGGGTACTAAGTTTCCACCTGTGTCCCCTTGTTCGTGCCCCACCCGTGCTGAAGAGTTTGTCTTTGTCCACCCTGTCAATTCCCCTGAGAATTTTGTAGGTGGTTATCATGTCTCCCCTTACTCTTCTGTTTTCCAGGGATGTGAGGTTCAGCTCCTTTAGCCTTTCCTCGTAGCTCAATCCTCTCAGTTCCGGGACGAGCCTGGTGGCATACCGCTGAATCTTCTCTAACTTTGTCTTGTGTTTAACTAGGTATGGACTCCAGGCTGGAGCTGCATAGTGTGTGTGTGTGTGAGTGTGTGTGTATGTGAGTGTGTGTGTGTGTGAGTGTGTGTGTGTGTTCATACATAAGTCTGTATTGACAAATCGACGGAGACACTAACCTGGCGTCTACGATGCAGCAGGAGAAGGCTCAGATGTGGATCTTCTGAAGATGTGAGCCAGACTCTGGTCACTGGCGTTGATGAGGTGATCTCCAAGCCCTCCACGGATATTACCTCCACGCCCACATTATCCCCACGCACGCCCACACCAGCCTCGTTCACGCCCACACCCTCGCTTACCCTATTCACAGCGTCCGGACTCTCTCCACCAATAATACGTCTTCCTCCATCCTCGACGTCCCTCTCATTTCTTATTTTCTTCACGTCTATGCCTCTTCTTTTTCCTCTACCTTCCTCGTCGTCCGCTTTCCTTCGCCCCCTCTTCCGTGCCTCCTCTCTAATGGCGTTTCTTTTCTTTCTTTCTCCTTTTCTATCTTGGCTTGACGTCCCTCTCTTGCTCTCCTCCAGCCACGCCCTCGCCACCCCCACCAACTGGCTCAGTAGAGAGGGCGTGTCCTCACCCTCAGGGGAAAGAAATTTGAATACTTAAACACACACACACACACACACACACACACACACACACACACACACACACACACACACACACACACACACACACACACACACACACACACACACACACACACATATGAGTGTGGATATGAGTGTGTTTATGTATTCATTTTTTTAATTTGACTTGATAAATATACACTATACACACACTATATATGAATAATGCGACCACAGTACAAAAGAAACAGGAAGTTATTTAGGCAATTTTGTGTTAATCTTTAAAAACTTTAAAAATTGGTTGGAAGAATATATATAGAAATTAAAATATCGCGATAACCGGAGAACCGGAGATATAATTGTACACGCCACAGCAACAATTTACAACAGGCCATTATGTTTCTGTTGTAAATTTACTGTAAACAAACAAAATTACAGAAATACAGGTACAAGGAGTTAGATGCTTGTTAAAGTCCAAACCAGTGTAAATTAGTTCAGCTTAGCATGTTAAAATGCATGACACATTTTAACGTGTAAGTAACCCATTATATAATTTAAACTATATTCTGAATGTCTCAAGTTCGATTGATATCTTTTTGTATTGTGTTTTTAAAGTGTCAAATTTTAAATAGTTTTATAGCTTCTAACTTTATTCGCTATTTTTCCAATTATCTTGTTTAAGTTGTGTTTTCACTGTAAATAGTGTTCTCCCTGTAAATTGTTAGTCTCACCCATCATATTGCGTTCTACATTTACATTGTGTTTCTCCTTTACACTATTATCTCCCAGTAAATTCTGTTCTCCATTTAAATAGAGTTCTCGACGTTTTTTATATATTTTCCTCCAACTTTTCATAATTTATTTCCATATTCAGCATTGTTCATTTATTATAATTTTTTTTTTTTACAAATGTAGTACAAAACGCGTTCAAAATCATTTCAATGTAATTTTTTGTTTTGGTTCTGTTGATGAAAACGTTGTAGCAATGACGAACGGTATCAACTCAAACGTGAACAATTCCAGAACAAAAATAATAATTAAAACAATCAGAGGTCAAGAAAAAAAAAAGTTTCACGAACTGTTAGGAAAGAAATTACGATCAAAAGTGTCAGGAAAAGTGACAGGGGAAAAGTGACAGGGAAAAGTGGCAGGAAAAGTGGCAGGAAAGTGGCTGTGAAAGTGCTGGCATCTATTAGTTATTTGTTGACATTTTCTTCAACGTCAAACTTGTTTTAGCGTGGACTCTCAGACCAGCATATTGCGTCACGCAGGACTCTCAGACCAGCATATTGCGTCACGCAGGACTCTCAGACCAGCATATTGCATCACACAAGACTCTCAGACCAGCATATTGCATCACACAAGACTCTCAGACCAGCATATTGCATCACACAAGACTCTCAGACCAGCATATTGCATCACACAAGACTCTCAGACCAGCATATTGCGTCACGCAGGACTCTCTGAGCAGCATATTGCATCACACAAGACTCTCAGACCAGCATATTGCGTCACGCAGGACTCTCTGAGCAGCATATTGCATCACACAAGACTCTCAGACCAGCATATTGCGTCACGCAGGACTCTCAGAGCAGCATGTTGCGTCACGCGTGTTGTGGAGAGTGGAAATATTTCACTAATTCACTTACATTTACATCTGTTCTTTTAAAGTTGTTTATGCTTTGATAAGTATAATAATTGAGCCCATCCTCCTGTTTTAGCAGTAGTCATAGTGACGAGGAAGACCATAGTACTCATAGTGACGAGGAAGACCATAGTACTCATAGTGACGAGGAAGACCATAGTACTCATAGTGACGATGACCATAATGACGTTGTAGATCATTGTACTAGACATTATACAACTTAAGGCCAAGCACACTGCCCTGTGGTACGCTGTTCTTAACTGAGACGCTTTTTAGAGGCAAGTCCATTGAAGACTATTCTTAAGAGTCCGTTCTTGAAGATAGTTCCTAATGGCTGTAAAATAGAGCCTGAGATACCTAGTAGTGAAAGCTTTGTTAGTAATGCAGAGGAGCAGACCCGATCAAAGGCACCTGCATTGTCTAGTGCAACAAAGCAGCTGATCTGGGATTCATCCAGCGACTGATGCCCCATAATGGAGAGATTTAGCAAGAGATCAGTTGCAAAACGACCTATTCTAAAACACAATTTTTTTTTCCTTTCCTTGAATTTGTCTCCCTTTCTTGCCCTGAATGTTTTATTTCTCAATCTTTCGCTCTCTTTCTTTCCCTATTCTGCCCCTTTCTGCCTGGCACTTAACTGTCTACCCCTTTCCACTTTATCTTCCTCTTTGTCTCTCGTTTTCTTCAGTAACTTTTGCTGATTTTTTTTTCTTGACAAACACGTTATTTCCTTCTCTGCTCTGATTTTCTCCCTATCCACCATTCTCCTCTTCTTCTTCTTCTTGATTTAAATTACGCTCTGTTGACCTAATTATTTTCTTGATCTTATTCTTCATTCAGCTTTCATCGTTCTCCCATTCTCTTTCATTCTTCCTTTCCCATCCTTCCATTCTCTTTCATTCTTCTTTCCCCTCCTACCATTCTCTTTCATTCTTCTTTCCCATCCTTCTATTCTCATTTATTCTTTATTCTCCCCACGCAACATCAGTGTCTCCTTCTATGGTCTCCATCTCCCCATTCTTACTTGCCTGTTCCCCCCCCCCCTCACCCATGAGTGCACTCAGACTCACCTTCCACTCACCCATGAGTGTGGGCTCAGACTCACCTGTTGCCTCACTACTTGATGTGAGTCAGCTTCCAGAGTGATGGGGATAGCCTCTGTCACGTCACGACGACTCAGTGACCTGACCTGGACGGTGACGTTGGCAGTGACCCCTGTTTGACCCTGGGTGGCATCGTCGACCAGGAAGGTCAGGTCGTACCTGATGGTTGGGGGGGGGGGGAGAGAGGGAGTTATTGGGTCTTTATACTACTGTGATAAAGTATTTTGAGTGTCTGCTGGAATGATTCAGCAGACGCTCACTTTTATTGTAAATCTCTGTCTCTCTCTCTCTCTCTCTCTCTCTCTCTCTCTCTCTCTCTCTCTCTCTCTCTCTCTCTCTCTCTCTCTCTCTCTCTCTCTCTCTCTCTCTCTTTCTCTCTCTCTCTATATCTGTCTCTCTGTCCCATCCGTTCACCACAACCATGCCACCCTACCACCCCTCCTCCCGACCACAACCATGCCACCCTACCACCCCTCCTCCCCCACCACAACCAAGCCACCCTACCACCCCTCCTCCTTCCCCTCCACAACCAAGCCACCGTACCTGCCCTCCCTAGTACCAGGTAGCAGGAGGAGACGCCCCGTGGAGGCGTCGAGGGAGAAGCCAGGATGCTGCACTCCCCGCCATCTGTATATCTTGGAGGCTGCATCTCCGTCATCCGGGTCGTTGACGTACACAGATCCCACGGGCACGGCCGCCTCCTGGGGCTGTGTGCAGAAAGAGCAGTGTTGAGACTCTCTCCTTCTCCTCCTCCTCTCCCTATATTCCAGCCTTAACTTAAATGTAACAAAAATTGTGTATACTCATTTCGTGAATTTAAATTCTCTCTCTCTCTCTCTCTCACCTCCCAAGCTCTTTAATTAAATGGTCTCCCGTGAGTCCACCTTCCCTGCCATTTATATACGAGCGGCGGCTGTTTGGTGTTGAGTGAATATAGCAGTGTGCGGACTCAAATAATAATACCAATTATAACAGAAATAACACTGAAATTATAATTCAATTATTATCAATGACAAGTCTTATAATATTAATGTTGCTAGGACATTCGGCTTCACTGCCACATCTCACCTAAGTGATACTATGAAAAGTAAAAGTTATTTAAATAATAATAATAATAATAATAATAATAATAATAATAATAATAATAATAATTAGGCGAAAATCATTTGGATCAATGTGGGGGGGGGGGAACCAGCGACCAATGTGATTTCCTTCTGACCTAACTTACATCTCAACGACCAATCATTGATTTGTATCACTCTGTAAATGTGGGTTTTCAGCCTATGTTATTTAAGTCCATGGTAAGATATTTACATAACTTGATAATAAGTCACAAAGATAAGAACAATTAATATAATAATGTACAATATTAATAATGACAATTTTAATTACAAATTAATTTGACAACAGTATACATAACATCAACAGTAATCAATTATAACATCAACATCAACTAGTAATCATTGATAACATCAACATCAACGGTAAAACAGAAGGCAACGCTTCACAACCAAATAAAGTTCGCCATTTATAGTCAGTCAATAAAGTCAAGACAGAACGTAAACAATTTTGGGAAATAAATAAAGACTTAAAAAAAACGTTGCTGTTTACTCGGCTAAAAAGCTTGAGAATTAATTACCATTGGGATGAGGCTATTTAGCCCTAATGGATGACCTCCTCAGCCCTCAGCCCTTAGCCCTTAGAGGTAAATTTCACGGTAATTAAAATTCGTAAAATCTTTCTCGTTTGATATATGCAAAAAAAACTCAGTGTTTTCATATGTATTTGTGCTTTATTTGGTTTAGTATGATTGCTTTTTAAATAATATTTATTAGAGTGCTTTTGTGGGGTTTCTCTCTCTTCGATTTTCTGTTCTAATTTACAGACCAGATAGACTTTTGTAACTGTTCTTTTGGTCACACACACACACACACACACACACACACACACACACACACACACACACACACACACACACACACACACACACACACACACACACACACACACACACATACACACACACACACACACACACACACACACACACACACACACACACACACACACACGTTTCAATTAATAAAACAATACAGACAATATGGACACCAGCATCAAATTGAGCAGAAAATGTCAGGAACTGCCCTCTCTATAATCTCCGGCGCTGAGTGGCGACTGGAAATATCACAGCAAATATGTCCCGACCCACGCTGATAAAATGACGGTATTTTCTCTCTCTCTCTCTCTCTCTCTCTCTCTCTCTCTCTCTCTCTCTCTCTCTCTCTCTCTCTCTCTCTCTCTCTCTCTCTCTCTCTCTCTCTCTCTCTCTCTCTCTCTCTCTCTCTCTCTCTCTCTCTCCATCCCGCCAGCGTTGTGGAGAGCGAGTATAGAGGGGACAGGGAGTGCATCCCGGATATTTAGTTTCGAACGTCCAGGGTCAGCATCTCTCTTTTTCTCTGCCCTTCGACGTCCAGCGCTGGTGAGGTTATACAGACGTCCCTCTATACTCCTTAATGCCAAGGACGACGACAAAGGTCAGATCCATCACTGTATAGCTGCGGCAATATCAACAATTTGTGTCTCCTGATGCTTTGCATTTGAAAATAAAAGTATTGTGTCTCACTCAAATTGCTTGACTAGACGATTTGTAGCTCCTTGAGATGCGTCCCTGAGGCTCCTGTACGGTAAGTGTCGAGTCTCAAGCAGACTGACAGACAGGAGCTGAATGCCATCAACAATACCTACTGTCAAGACACTAAAAAAACAGCGATTCCGAAGGTCTTTAGATCTGGGACACTGGAGGGAAAAGGGGAGGGAAAAGTGAGGGCGCTATAAATCAGTATTATCCACGGAAATACTCAGAGCTTGGAGTGAAACTTGCCAAGAAACTTTTAGTAAGATTACACACAGCAACATCCCCCTTCTCCCGACTCCTCTCCCACGCACCTACGTGGAAGAGGAGTCCCTCACTCCTCTCTCCATTCCCTTCACCACCCAGCTGCCCCTCCCACGAGCACACTCGCCCATTATGAACCCGACAGAGCAGGAAACTGAGTCTCTCATTACTGGCGGGAATCACAGGGAAACACGCAGGGACAAAAACATGAAGGTTACGATGTGCTTTTTTTCGATTGTTTCTTGCGAGTCTATACACGTTCTGGTTCCATACAACTCAAGGATTAAGGAACATTGTGTCAGCAACACAGGTGCCTGCTACAGTAGCAGTGATCAAGACAGGTGCCTGCTACAGTAGCAGTGATCAACACAGGTGCCTGCTACAGTAGCAGTGATCAAGACAGGTGCCTGCTACAGTAGCAGTGATCAAGACAGGTGCCTGCTACAGTAGCAGTGATGAACACAGGAACGTTAATGGTGACTTACCTTCAGTGTGTCAAGATCATCTGCAAGACGTCTACTCACCTAGAGAAGACTGACTCACCAATAGGTGATTAACTCACCTGTAGGACGTTGACGTGAACGAGACGGGAGGCCGGGGCCATGGGGTTGTCATTGAGGTCAGTGACACGGACTGTCAGCGTGACAGTGCCAGTCAGGGAGCCAGCGTCGCCAACCACCAGTGGCACCAGCAGCTGTGGCACCTCCTCCCGGTCTAGCGGCCCCAGCGTCGACACCACTCCCGTGCCGCGCCCCTCGTCCCCGCCTGCACCAACAGTCAGAAAGAACACAAGTAAAAGGACTATATTCCAGTGGATCATTTTTTTGGTAATATTTCCATTTATTGATGCAACCTGTCCTCCCACTTAATTAGTCGTATTGTTTAAGGAAGGAATATATTTGTTAAATCACCCCCCCCCCTGCTTTCACCCCCCCCCCCCCACAGCATTCACCCCCTCCTGCATTCACCCCCCCCCCCCCCCCGCGATCAACAAAACACTTACGTGCGTCGTATCGGACCTGCACGACCTCTCTAACGCGAGGAGGGGCGTGGGGGTGCAGGCTGATGGTGAAGGGGGGGCCGTGACCCCTCTCCCAGTCGTCGGGGTCGTCGAGGCGGACCCGGGCCACCAGCTGAGCAGGGCCGTTCTCCGCCACCTCCACCACCCGCGGCTCCGCCAAGAACGGCGGGTTGTCGTTCACGTCCGTTACGTTCACCTGTGGAAGGTCGTACTGTTATATTCACCTGCGGAAGGTGGCACTGTTATATTCACCTTCGGAAGGTCGTACATTATATTCACCTGCGGAAGGTCGTACATTATATTCACCTGCGGAAGGTCGTACTGATATATTCACCTGCGGAAGGTCGTACTGATATATTCACCTGCGGAAGGTCGTACTTATATATTCACCTACAGAAGGTCGTACTCATTTAATAATATCAGCGCTGATTCTAGTAAATTGTTTTCTTAACAAGAGCTATTCAATTTAAATGTAACACTGGTATTCATTAGCAACTAGTAAGAGTTAATGGGCTTCACTTGGTCTATCAGGTTATATTTGCCAGTAACTGGAAGGGTGACCTCACCAACAACCTCTCCTAGAGTGACCTTCATAGTCCCCCTAACAAGATCTCTGGTCTTAAGCGACACGTTATACCATACGTAAGGCAGTAATTAACTCTTATTTCCAGTTCAAGTCGATGATAACTGAGTGAGATACAGATAACACAGTTATCATATCAACGGTGGCCTTGAGACGCAACGGTGACCAACGGTACTGTTGTTGCTTCATGCTTCGGACAGTTACTTAACCCCCTCCCCCCCCTCGATTGCAGGGGCAACACATCTCAGCCTTGTTTATTGCACACCGTCGATATTAATGCAATCACAGAAAGAACCCACAAAGACCTTACAACAGGCACCGACATCCATCTCTCTCTCTCTCTCTCTCTCTCTCTCTCTCTCTCTCTCTCTCTCTCTCTCTCTCTCTCTCTCTCTCTCTCTCTCTCTCTCTCTCTCTCTCTCTCTCTCTCTCTCTCTCTCTCTCTCTCTCTCTCTCTCTCTCTCTCTCGTTTCCGCCACGAGTGCTAATGCCCTTTGTCCTAAACATCAAGAGGAGTTAAATTAACCCATTTTTTGTTCTAATCATTCAGTTGTGTTGTCACTTAACAGTGCTGGGAAGCAATCAGTCCCTCCAGTAGGCTGTCAAAGGGAAACCATGCAAAGCCGGCCGGGATTATCATGTAAATGTATTCAGAGCCAATCAGTATCCAGGAATAATCTCTAACACACTGTCGGCCTTACGACGTAACTCTGTGGCTCTCAAGCACGTGTTGGCGACCAGATTGGAGTTTTGTGTTTATCTTCCACTGTGTCACGGGGATAAGTGCTTGTCTTCCACTGTGTCACGGGGATAAGTGCTTGACTTCCACTGTGTCACGGGGATAAGTGCTTGACTTCCACTGTGTCACGGGGATAAGTGCTTGTCTTCCACTGTGTCACGGGGATAAGTGCTTGTCTTCCACTGTGTCACGGGGATAAGTGCTTGACTTCCACTGTGTCACGGGGATAAGTGCTTGACTTCCACTGTGTCACGGAGATAAGTGCTTGTCTTCCACTGTGTCACGGGGATAAGTGCTTGTCTTCCACTGTGTCACGGGGATAAGTGCTTGTCTTCCACTGTGTCACGGGGATAAGTGCTTGACTTCCACTGTGTCACGGGGATAAGTGCTTGACTTCCACTGTGTCACGGGGATAAGTGCTTGACTTCCACTGTGTCACGGGGATAAGTGCTTGCCTTCCACTGTGTCACAAGTGCTTGTCTTCCACTGTGTCACGGAGATAAGTGCTTGTCTTCTCCTGGTTCACAAGGATAAGAGCCTTCCTGACACTGCACAATTAGATTAGTTTGTTCCCCATTTGGTAGCAAAGATAGGAACCTTCTGAGTCGCTTTAAGAAACCAGTTTACTAGACGCTAATTCCAACGTACCTTACGTTCATGACACATTTTAATATTCTTGCCTGACTGTCTGATAAGTTCAGTCAGCGAAGAAAAAACAAATTTGCAAAACATCTAAATTCTTTTGTCCATCCTTTGGAAAATTAACTCCATTGAGAGAGCGTTGGTTCTAATCGCTACTCTCTCTCTCTCTCTCTCTCTCTCTCTCTCTCTCTCTCTCTCTCTCTCTCTCTCTCTCTCTCTCTCTCTCTCTCTCTCTCTGTCTCTCTCTCTCTCTCTCTCTCTCTCTCTCTCTCTCTCTCTCTCTCTCTCTCTCTCTCTCTCTCTCTCTCTCTCTCTCTCTCTCTCTCTCAGGTATACACCTTGAGGTGACACGATAATCGTCGAAAGATTGTATTCAGTGTGTTCCAGTAAGCGATGGAGCAGTTCCCGTAAAATAAGTGTGTCTTAGCTCTCTGTAGAGAGATATGGAGAAGTTTTAAATTCCATTTTATAGCTCGTTTCAAATACTGTTTCTTTAATATTATCCTGCGGTAATGGACCTCCTAGTCCACCAGTTAATCCTTACACCCCTTTATACAGGAAAACTGTGTTTGAAAAGATGAAAAAATATTCAATAATAATTTTATGCTCAAAAACAATCAGCTATTTTTGTTGGTAACTGTAAATTACTGCATCACTACTGAACTAAAAATTAATAAATATATATATACTCTATATAGAGAATAAAAGATATAGATGCCCTTGACAGAAACTGAAATTCCTGTTCATCTGAGTCTAATTTTGAAGTTGGGAAGAAGACAAATAGCAGACCTCGGCTGTACGAGGCAGTCAGAGAGTTGGACAACGAACTGTGAGTTACTTGAGGCATTTGTCTAGTGAGGCCTCGCTCTCTACCTCCGTGAGGTCCTTCAGTGTGTTCCAGTAAGCGGTGGAGCAGTTCCCGTAAAATAAGTGTGTCTTAGCTCTCTGTAGAGAGATATGGAGAAGTTTTGAGAGAGAGAGAGAGAGAGAGAGAGAGAGAGAGAGAGAGAGAGAGAGAGAGAGAGAGAGAGAGAGAGAGAGAGAGAGAGAGAGAGAGAGAGAGAGAGAGAGAGAGAGAGAGGAACATAATTGATCTCCTGATTACATTTAATTAAGGCCCCTCTCATAATCGTTTACTAAACTACTATTTAACTATAATCTCCCTATCAATTCCCACAGTTTCCGCCTCTAATAGGTTATAGGCGTGACTCAATTGTATAACTTCTGTGTTTAGCGCTTAATTACATACATACATAGTCAGACGCTCAGAAAATCTTTGATAATTTTACACATAAACACTTTTTGTACAAAGTTGAGGAACGTAGCGAGACGATCACCTGCTTAAGGAGTTTGGCATCAGCGTACCAGGAACCATTCTGTTCCTTACTGCTGACCTGATGAAGGAAGTAGACTCATTCATGTTGATATTGGCAATGATAAAATACTCAAAAGAAGAATTACGATAGATGAGGACTGCAGAACTCTCCAGGAAGAATGCAGCTCCAGCATGGAATCAATATCTAGTCAAGGATAAGACCAAACTGGAAAAGGTTCAAAGGTTTGCCACCAGACTAGTACCCGAGCTGAGAGGTATGAGCTACGAGGAGAGACTACGGGAATTAAACCTCACTTCGCTGGAAGACAGAAGAGTTAGGGGGGGACATGATTATCACATTCAAGATTCTCAAGGGAATTGATAGGGTAGATAAAGACAGTCTATTTAATCAAGGGGCACACGCACTAAGGGACACAGGTGGAAAATGAGTGTCCAAATGAGTCACAGAGATATTAGAAAGAACTTTTTTAGTGTCAGAGTGGTTGACAAATGGAATGCATTAGGAAGTGATGTGGTGGAGGCTGACTCTATACACAGTTTCAAGTGTAGATATGATAGAGCCCAATAGGCTCAGGAATCTGTACACCTGTTGATTGACGGTTGAGAGGCGGGACCAAAGAGCCAGAGCTCAACCCCCGCAAGCACAATTAGGTGAGTACATCTCTGCTGCTACTCCCCCCTTCCACCTCCTCCCCTCCCACCTCCTCCCCTCCCTTCTCCACCCCTCCCCCCCCCCCCCCCAGGACAGTGAAACCGAACAGTGTGTAACAGGGGAGATAATACTCTATGCAACATTCCTCCTCCATGCAACAAAGCAGACCGTCCATCCACGCAACGACCCCTATCATACAACAGGATAGGTAGCCCCCAGAGCAACAACTAACCCCCCCCCCTACCCCTCCTCCCCACCCACTCCCCAACCAAGCAACAAGGAAGACATCCACATACCACAACTCCACACCATGCAGCGAGCCATACCGTCCACAATGCAACAAGATATATATATATATATATATATATATATATATATATATATATATATATATATATATATATATATATATATATATATATATATATATATACAATCCCCCCATGCAACAAGAGACCCTACCCCCTCCCCCATTAGAGACCCCCCCCAAACACCCACCGTCAGAGTAGCAGTTGCAGTTCGTTGAGGCACTCCGTCATCTACGGCCAGGACCAAGACTGTGTGGTTGCTGGCGGTCTCTCGGTCCAGACTCCGGGCCAGCTGGACCGCACCGAACCCATTAATACCGAACCGTCCCTCCGGGTCACTCCGAGGAGATATGAGGAACAGCACGCGGCCCTCACCACCCTTGGGAGAACCACACAAGCAACTTATGAGGAGAAAGCATGAGGCCACAATGACTATTAAGCACATGGGATATGAAGACGGGATAAGAGATGGCATAAGGGGGATAATGGGGGGTAATGGAACAATTACCCATCCACTTGGCCCATCAGGACTCGAACACTGGGCCCTGGAAAAGGCCGGGCCATCGCTCTACCGACTAGTCCAAGTGGAAATCATAAGCAATACTCACTGATTTGTTTAATTTAATATTTTATCATATTTTCTATACCCATAAGAGAAAATTGTTTATCTGTCTGTCCAAGGTTGAAGAGAAGGGAAGGGAACTATGAGGAGAAAGCACCAAAGCCATTACTACTATATAGCACTTGGAAGGGTCAGGATAAGGATTTGGGATGGGACGGGGGGAAGGAATGGTGCCCAACCACTTGGACGGTCGGGCCAAGGTTGATGGTTAGAGGCTTGAGAATGGCTTCACTCAAGTATGCAGGGGAAAATGGTCTGGGGTATTGGAAGGACGTAGGCTGGTCGGGGTAGGCCTAAGTTAAATGCTATAAGAAATATTAGTAATTTTAGTCAACCCCCGGACGATCTCCATGTAGTCAATTCTGAAATATTTGGCGTGATTCCCGCAGAATTTTTAGCATCGCAACAATATATTTTCTGAGAAAAAATAAGGAGAGAGGAGAACGTGAAAAGAACGAGGAAATCAAAGAAAAGAAAAATAAAAATAAAAAGAAAAAAAAAGAAAAAGGAAAAGAAAATCGGAAACTATCCTGCTGTTTCAGTGCTTCTTAATAACTTATTTTCTGAGAGACGGGGAAGAGGGAGAGAATAAAGGGAGGGGCGAGGAGGGGACAAATGGGAAGGGGACGAGGAGGGTAAAGGGAGAGATGGGATGAAGAGTGGGAAAGAAAGGGGGGAAAGGGTAAGTAGCGGTTTAGATAATAGTAATAGTTGTCTAGTTAACCACTACTACTGGCAAACGTAACGATCGAGTAGTTACGTTTCCTATGTTATGGAAAGATAACTAGTACAGATACAGCTAGTTATGTTTCATAACTAGCTGCATCTGTAGCTGTTTAGTGAGTAGTCGCGATAGTAACATTTTATCCTCAGTTACTAGTAGGACTAGTAGGAGATAATAGTTGTGTAACTGGAGCAGCAGGAGTCGTAGCAGCAGTCGTATCAAGAGTCATAGCAGAAGTCGTTTCAAGAGTCGTAGCAGCAGTCGTAGGTGCAGCCGTAGCAGCAGTCGTAATATAAGTCGTAGCAGTAGTCGTATCAGGAGAGCGACCACAACAAACACAATAAGTTTTAACCATATATCAATCAACAAGGAAATTGCAGAAGTTTCTTTAAAAAAAAGTTAATGAATTGTTTTCTAGCCACTAATTCATTCATATCAAGACAAGAACACCTACTACTACTACTACTACTACTACTACTACTACTACTACTACTACTACTACTACTACTACTACTACTACTACTACTACTACTACTACCACTACTACTACCACTACTACTACTACTACCACTACTACTACCACTACTACTACAACTACCACTACTACTACCACCACTACTACTACTACTACTACTACCACTACTACTACTACTACCACAACAACTACTACTACCACTACACATTAACAACACTAACAAGGACACAAAAGAATGAAACTAATCAGTAGGTGAGAAGGACTGACTCCATCGGCGTCGGAGGCGGCGAAGGAGGTGAGAAGGGTGCCCGGGGCCGTGTCCTCGGCCAGGGTGAGGCGCTGACTGTGGGCGCTGAAGACTGGAGTGTTGTCGTTGTCGTCCAAGACACGAAGGATCACCCAGGCGCTGTCCACGAAGGCGGGGTTCCTCCAGCCGGCTTCCCCCTGGGTGTTGATAAGGGGAGAGTGGGTGAGAGAGGGAGAGGGAGGGATGGAGAGAGAGAGATCCATTTTGAGAGGGCGGGGGGGGGGGGTAGGTGAGATAAAGGTAAGGGACATATGTTAAAGAGGTTATTGGAGGTGGAAAGTAAGGACGGCTGGGAGGTAATATATGTATAGTGTGTGTTAGATGTAGAGAAAGTCTCAGGTCATAGGGTGAGGCTTTTATATAGGCTATATAAAATAGCCTCAGGCTATTTTATACACAAGAGAAAGCCACACGGCGGGTATGAAGCCTCAGTCACGAGAGAGAGAGAGAGAGAGAGAGAGAGAGAGAGAGAGAGAGAGAGAGAGAGAGAGAGAGAGAGAGAGAGAGAGAGAGAGAGAGAGAGAGAGAGAGAGAGAGAGAGAGAGAGAGAGAGCGGGTAAACAGGCAGCCTTTCAGCCATTATGATAAACAACCTGTCTGTAGTTAACACCCAATTATATTAATAACGTAATTCCTAAACAATGTAATGCCTTGTTCAGTAGGGAACCCCGTGCCTTGTTTGAGTTACATTTGGTCAGAAAATATGACCCAGGACCTCCTCTTCCTGCACCTCCTCCTCCTCCTCCCCCTCACGAGTACAATAACATATGTGTAACTCAGCAACTTAGTGCATGTTGTAACTCTGGTAATGGTAATGTGCTCGCCTCATCGTCCTGGTAATGGAAAACCAACACACCTGAATTGAATTTGGAAATTGCATATTTTTCTGCCTTAGAAGACGCCAAGGAAGGTGGAATATATTAATACCGCCTTCAGCAAGTATTAATTTTGGCTCGCTCTTTTATCAGGAGTTTTTTTAAACAAGTACTGGAAAGGAACAAAAGAAGGAATTCTACAAATATTGTATTGAGATCTGGGCCCCAGACGACATTCCAAGGAAGGTTTATTGGGGGAGTTCAGAGCAGAGTTATATGAGCGGCTTTTTAAAGTCACTTTTATATAGGGTAACTATTATAACCTGGACTTTAATACGATAGCTATAAAGACATTTGTCTAGTAAATATATATATATATATATATATATATATATATATATACAAATCTTTTTTTTTTAAGATTCTTATATATAATTTTTGTTTTCAACTGCGATTGATCCTGGATGTAAGTATATATATATATATATATATATATATATATATATATATATATATATATATATATATATATATATATATATATATATATATATATATATATATAGAGAGAGAGAGAGAGAGAGAGAGAGAGAGAGAGGGAGAGAGAGAGAGAGAGTGAACTTTGAGAAAGCTGCCCGGTTTTCTCCCCGATAGATAGATAGTAATTTGGATCGAGTGCCTCCAATAGACGGATCCTAATCATTAGCGTGCACAGTAATTAGGAAAACACCAAAACCGCAGATCATATCAGAGATTAGGCCTACACTCCAGCCTCCAGATACACACACAGGTGTGAGTGTCTGTTCACTCCAGCTGATGCCCACACACTAGGGAGGGAAGGCAACTATCAAGGGAAAGAGCCAAGCAATTACGACTATATAGCACTGGGATTAGATCAGGATAAGGATTTGGGAAGAGACGGGACGGGGGGGGGGGGGTGGAAGGAACGGTGCCCAATCACTTGGACGGTCGGGGATTGAACGCCGACCTGCATGAAGCAACAAGAAATGATTCTAAAAATCAACACCATCCTGGAAGAATGGCTGAAAAGTTATCTTAAATCTTAAGTTTTCTAGGGCTTTAAATTTTTTTCCTTTCTAACCTTACCTGTGTGAAAGGTTTCCTGCTAAGGTTTATCGCGCAATTGAGAATTTCAACTAATTGTTGTTGCATCAACTGTAACACGAAGGAAGAAAGCAAAAGATTTTCCTCACATCCTATATTGCAAACCCATCCTCCTTCAAGGATAGTACTTATATCAGCAATTTAGTCGAACGTACGAAAATAGCCTGTTGCAGCCATCAGTGTTCACGCTTTGATCTTCTATCTTTGAAGAGAACACGAACCAAAACAAATGCATTTCTAGGCCCAGTATAGCTCATTCCTGAACTATATTACGCCTAAGATAGCGTATATTAAGCCTATGATTGCTTGAACAGGTTAGGTTAGGCAGTTTAATTTCTTCTTTAACATCTTAACAAGGCATTTGGGCTAATCCAACTATTCAGAAGGTGAAATGATTTTTTTGTTAAGCCCAACAGTCCTTTTTTGTACGTTTGACCAAATAGTTGTTATAAGACCAACCATTATCAGAGGAAGGGCGGCATATTGGCTACGACGAACATAAGCCCAGGCTTAATGGGGGCTCCTGTGGGACATACTGACAGGAAGACCGGTTCAAGTAGAACCGGTTCAAGAAGGACCGGTTCCAGGAGGACCATATGGCTCCCGTCTCTGGCGAGTTGCAGTGCCAGAATTACGTGATTATCTTTGTTTATCTGTACCGTAACTATCTCCTTCCCCCCACTTTACGATGTGTTATTGTTCAACCTCTTGTACCGTCGGTGTTTCTCCAGTGTTCCATTCTTCCTTCTTCGTCTCCCTTTATTCTATGATTCCTTGCCACTTGCAACTGTTCTAATTCCTTCTTTTCGTGTTTTTCTTATTAACATATATTTCTTAGTTTCACTGTACTCCTTTTTCTCCTGCCTTTTTTAATCTTAATTTTCTCTTTGCCTCTTCTTTCTTTTCATATCTCTTCTCTGCTTCTTCGATTAATTGAGTCTTGCTGTTCATATATATATATATATATATATATATATATATATATATATATATATATATATATATATATATATATATATATATATATATATATATATATATAAAAGTTTGTGAGGGTACCACCTCTGGTGCCAATGTGGGGAATATACAATATTGTTGGGTATATACAATATATATATATATATATATATATATATATATATATATATATATATATATATATATATATATATATATATATATATATATATATATATATATATATATATAATGTCGTACCTAGTAGCCAGAACGCACATCTCAGCCTACTATGCAAGGCCCGATTTGCCTAATAAGCCAAGTTTTCATGAATTAACTGTTTTTCGACTACCTAACCTAACCTAACCTAATTTTTTCTGCTACCTAACTTAACCTAACCTATAAAGATAGGTTAGGTTAGGTTAGGTTAGGTAGGGTTGGTTAGGTTCGGTCATATATCTACGTTATTTTTAACTCCAATAAAAAAATTGACCTCATACATAATTAAATGGGTAGCTTTATCATTTCATAAGAAAAAAATTAGAGAAAAAAAATTAGAAAAAATTAGAGAAAATTAGAAAAATATTATATATATATATATATATATATATATATATATATATATATATATATATATATATATATATATATATATATATATATATATATATCCAAGCACATGTTTCCCTCACACGTGATTAATATCTAACCACAACCGTAAGATCGTTAGCTTGTTAAGACCCTCCGTCTTGCGAGACATGTCCCCCGCCCCCCTCACAGCAGGCTCTGCAATAAACGTCACTTCTTGGGATTTATTCCCGAGCACCAAGATCCATCATGCAGATCCCCTGGCGCCCTCCAGCAGCCGCATTAGTAATTAAAGTCATCAGTGTATCTCTTCCCGCCTCCAGTGTCCGTCTCAAGCATTGCAATGCGCTGGATTTCCTTGCACACACACACACACACACACACACACACACACACACACACACACACACACACACACACACACACACACGCACGCACGCAAACTCGAGCATACACTAAACATACTGTACCAAATAGTCAGGCGCTAGAGAGTCACAGTGAGGGGGGTCGGAGACATGTTGTTGACTGAGGGGCGACGACGATCGAGGACTTGGATGCGCCCCAGGCGCCCGATACCGGGAAATAGCGAAGAGGGATGGGGTCCCTACAGTTTCTTCTGGCCACAGACATGACGAATGAAGGGGAAGGTGTGGCGAAGGATGTCATACCAGACGTCGTCGTCTCGGGCCCCGTCAAGGAGAAGGGTAAAAGTGGGAGACAGCGGAGTGGTGCACCTTAGCAAGTCCCGCAAGAAACGGTGCTGGGACCAATAATATTTCTTGCATCATGTTAATGACCTAACTACGGTGGTTGAGTCCTGCAAACTGATGAAGATTATAAAATTATGAAAAAATAGAATAAAGGAATAAGTGGTTGGAATAAGTCTTTAGACAACCGGTGCGACCTGTCCTCGACTCAAGCCCATTATATCCAGCGGTCGACCCCACAGACGCATTCATAAACTTTTACATGCTGTTCATTGAAAACGGGAATTTTCTCAAAAATAAATTAATATTATAATATATTAACATATTGTGAACATATTGGTATTGGTTAGGCTAGGTTGGGTGTTTAGGTTCTGTTGGCGATTATTTGTACTTGTAGTACGTGGGTGAAGCATTTACAGCGTTGTGGTTCGAACAAAATTCGCTAATGAAGTACTTGTTCCGAAAGTGTTCGAACGTTATCAGTTGTGAGTCGTGTGTAAACCGTTTTTTATTCATAAACAGGGGGTTTTGGAGGCTGGATTAACGAGCTTGGAACTTTGTATGCGAAGACGAAGCCCGTCCTCCAAACAAAGATCCAAAAGTGATTCCATGCACCTGCCAAACCCCCTGTTTATGAATGAAAAACGGTTTACACACGACTCACAACTGCTGACGTTCGAACACTTTCGGAACAAGTGCTTCATTAGCGAATTTTGTTCGAACCACAACGCTGTAAATGCTTCACCCACGTACTACAAGTACAAATAATCGCCAACAGAACCTAACCTAACCTATGCCTAGATATGCACCATTTGCTAATATATTATAATATTAATTTATACTTGAGAAAATTCCCGTTTTGAATGAACAGCATATTAAAATTTATGAATGCGTCTGTGGGGTCGACCGCTGGATGTAATGGACTTGAGTCGAGGACGGGTTGAACAAAGACCCAAAGTCCATTCCATGCACCCGCCAAACCTGTTTATTAATGTAAAATGGTTTACACAAGACTCACAACTGATAACGTTCGAACACTTTCTGAACAAGTGCTTCATTAGGGAATTTTGTTCGAACCACAACGCTGTAAATGCTTCACCCACGTACTACAAGTACAAATAATCGCCAACAGAACCTAAACACCCAACCTAGCCTAACCAATACCAATATGTTCACAATATGTTAATATATTATAATATTAATTTATTTTTGAGAAAATTCCCGTTTTCAATGAACAGCATGTAAAAGTTTATGAATGCGTCTGTGGGGTCGACCGCTGGATGGACTGGACTTGAGTCGAGGACGGGTTGAAGGACGGGCTGCATCAGTTGTGAGTCTGATACGAGTAACGTGTTTTTCTTTCTTTAACAAGGGATTTGGCGGCTGAATTAATGAACATTTTCCCTTTGTTGATGACAAACTGTAATTAATGCAAGCCATAAGTGACAGACATACCGAGAGATGTACCCTGATTGTTGGTGTAAATACACTGAGAGTTAACATTAGCTTAGGACTACAGTATACTTGCTGGTTGCTCAGTGTTGTTGCCTTCATAACCCTTCAGACACTAGCGTATAAACAAGGGGGATCATGAGGCTTTGGATAGTTTCAAATCAGGTCTCAGGTTCGGAATATACGAGCCGATTCCAAGATGTTACGGTCCTTTTTAACAGTATGAAAAGTCAATAGAAGGAAATCGTTGCACGTAAATGGTGACCCATTGACGCGCAGGGAGGTACGTACCCCTGCGGGGTACGTACCTCAAGCCACCCCCCCCCCCCGAGGTGTTGACAACACGTGGTGTTGAAGGTGTAGTGAGGTGTTCAAGGGGTATTGAGTACTAATCCTTGAACTCCTTAAGTTAAACCACCCCACACGATTGAGATCTAAAGGACAAAAGCGATCTCTATGTTTTAATTACTCTCCGACAGTGTGATGTCTGGTGAACACAAATCGAAAAGTGATTTGTGGGTATTTCTTAAAAAATGGTGTTTACCAATATGATAGCTTGTGGTGTCCAAGTGTGTGTGAACCTCTTTACGAACTGCCGCAATTATAGCAGTGGTAGTTTACACCTTTAGTCTTCTACACGTGTGGTTTTTCTTATATATATATATATATATATATATATATATATATATATATATATATATATATATATATATATATATATATATATATATATATATATATATATCTTCATACTTCTGAAGATGTATTATTAAATACGAAAGAACTTAAGGAAATTCCTGTCTTAATCCTTCCTTCGTGGACTGACATTGCCACGTTCTTTAACACCTGTTATTTTATTCGTGATTTACACACATATTTATTTATTTATTTATTTATTTATTTCTAGTATTAACACTATCACCTCTCTCTACATGTGTTAGTCACTGTGACAGAGGAGTGACGGTGCACTCTAGTACATAATGGTACTAGCCGCAATGGCTGTAAAAGTTACAGACGAGGAAGTAGCAATAGTGGCAGTTAAAGTAGCAGAAGCTGAGGTAGGAACAGTAACAGTAGTCACAGTACTGGACGCAGTAACAGTGATCACAGGTGGCTTAATCATTATGACGTCCATAATATAAAAAAAAACGCAAGAACAATGTTGTAATTTACGTTTAAAAAATTGTTTGTCTGCTAGTTAATTTTTTCCCCCACTTGTTTGAACACAAATGGAAAAAGCGAGAGAATCGTTTATTAAACTGTCCACCTCCCTAAGGCAGCGGCTGGGAACTGACATTTCTACAGACACAAGGGATACAAAATCAGATTTCCATATTTATTCCTCTTCCATTGCTTTTTGGTATTTTATTGTCCGGGGAAGGGTTATTAAAGAGGGAAGGGGAGAGTGGGAAGGGGAGAGTGGGAAGGGGAGAGTGGGAAGGGGAGAGTGGGAAGGGGAGAGTGGGAAGGGGTGGCAAGGAGAGGAGATCTGAGAGAGGGTCCATGATTCTAGTCAAAATAACACCCCCCACCATTTCTATTTCAGTAACACCCGCAGCAGCTGACAGAAGCCAGGGACATTCTGACTCAGGCTTAAAATATTTGTGGAAGGTTGAAGTGAATTAATATGCCTAACCCTTTTTCTGCTTTTACTTATACATACAAATACACACATGAGGGTCACAAATACATATATATTTATATACATAAACACACACACACACACCCACACACACACAGCCAAACACACACACATCCACACACACACACCCAACCACCCCCACACACACACACACACACACACACACACACACACACACACACACACACACACACCAACACACATACACACTCCTGAAACCAGCAACTTCACGAACAACAGGACATAGATTCAAGCTAAGGCAACAAAGGTGCCGGAAAAAATATTTGAAAGTTTTATTTTGCAAACAGAGTAGTAGACGGATGGAACAAACTAATTGAGAAGGTGGTGGAGAGGCCACATCCACCGGGAGTTTCAAAACATTATACGACAAAGAGTATTGGGAAGACGGGACACCACGAGCGTAGCTCTCATCCTGTAACTACACTTAGGGAATTATTTAGGAAATTACACACTTACCCTATCAGTAACTTGGATCTGGAACTGGAAGCCTCTCCTGTGGTCTGGGTTCTCATAGTCCAGAGGTTCCTCCGCCCATAGCACGCCCTCAGGGCCGCCCACCTCCACCCGAAACATCTGCCACCCACGCCCACTGTCGGGCACCACCTGCAAAGCACCCATGTACACCCATGTACACCTTTACTTTCTAGTGTGTGGTCTGGGCAACATACACCGATAGATTAAACAAAGTAAAGTCGTTATGGTTGTTAAAGTTTTAATCTAAAATGGATACAAATAAGTTTCTCGTTCAGAAGATCGTTCTTCTTCTTGAAGAATTAAATTAAGTGAAGAGTCGCTTAATATATATTTCTCATCCCTTTAATGGTGTGGTGTTCACATTAAAGCTAATTCAATATTTAAGAAATATATTCCTCATTAAACACAAGGTGAATCTTAATAGAGTAATATTCACAGATGTATTACCTGCTAATGAGGTAAGTATCCCCTCACCCTTAAATGAGATATATATACATATAAGCTTCTTACAAGAACTAAGCAGATATTCTCACTAAAAAGAAATATGCTATTATTTGAAACTAGGTGTAGCCTTCCAGTAGACGAATGTGTGTGTGTGTGTGTGTGTGTGTGTGTGTGTGTGTGTGTGTGTGTGTGTGTGTGTGTGTGTGTGTGTGTGGTGTGTGTGTGTGTGCGTGTGAAGGCGAAGAAGAGTGATGAGGTCTCAGTAAGTTCCTTGAGAGTGGCTGGCGTGACGGGAGCGTAATTCTTGCTCCCCTTCCTGTTATATATTTCTCTGTCTCAGCTCTCTCTTTGTTTCTGTCTCAACCTGTCTCTCACTCTGTCTTATCACTGCCTTTATCTCACCTCCTCTCTGTTTCGGTGTGTCTGACCGTCTCTTTCATTTATCTCCCTAAACATTGATCTTGTTTCTCCTGTCTCGTTGACACTGCAAGATAAATCAATTGCTTGTATCAAATCTTTACAGACAAAGAGACAGACAGACAGACAGGAACGAGGAGCGAATGTTCCCTTGGTAACTTGGAAAAACATTGAGGAACATGCCGGCATTTTTTTTTAATCACGACGATCGACGCCGAGAGCCTCAGACGTTGACCTTTCACCTATGAATGTGAAAAATGCCTCCGCCAGCCGGAGAACGTTGAGGTCAAGTTGTTGTGGTCGTGTGTTGGAGTAAGGGTGGGTGGTGGGGGGGGGTAATGGTGGGGGTTGAAGGATGGAGGAGATTGGGAGGGAGGGAGGGAGAAAGGGAGAGGGGGAGGGTGATGATGGGGTGAGGGAGGGAGGGAGGGAGGGAGGTGTGTGGTCTGGTTGTAAAAGATACTGGTATTGACAGATTTTTTTCCAGTAACGACAATCCATCAATATTCACGCTTATTAAATGCAGCTCTTGCATCCGGATTATTCCCACCTGCTTCACAAGTGTCACTCTCAGATTAATTCCTAAGCCGGGTAGACCCACAACTCAAACATGATATTACAGACCAATTTCCGTACTCGAGGTTCATGCACAAATATTCGGAAAAATATATTCACCTACAGACTGGCGAAGCACATGCATGAGGAGTACGACTATATCATTAGACAAAATGGGTCAGAAACTTCAAAGGAGCCTCCCATGCCGGTCTGACATGAACGTATTGCAAACGTCACGACTGTAAACAATTCCTTCTAATATCTCTGCGGCTTATTTGGGTACTCAGTGTCCACCTGAGTCGCATTGTGCGAGTGTTAGCCACCCGTGCTTAAATTGCCTGTCTTTATCTACCCTATCAATACCCCTGAGAACTTTAAATGTAGTAATCAATCTCTAACTCTTCTTGTCTTCCAAAGACATAAGGTTCGGTTCGTGTAGCCTTTCCTCGTAACTCATACCTTGCAGATCTGTAACTAGTCTGGTGGCATTCCTTTGAACCTTCTCCAAATTCGTATTGTGCTTGATTAATTGCGGATACTACGCAGAAGCCGCTTACTCCGGGATTGATCTAACATGTGTGGTATACAAGGTTGTAAATGATCATTTAGACAAATTTCTAAAGGCAGTTCTGCTAGTAGTCAGTCTTGCAAATGCCGCTGATGATGCCCTTTTGATATGGGTTTCATGAGACAGGTTCAATGTGAAATCAACCCCCAGGTCCTTCTCTCTGTCTGTATCCTGGAGCTTTTCATCTCCCATTTTGACCTTGAATCAGACCTCTTGCTTCGTATACTTAATTTACATTTATTTGGGTTAAACTCTATTATCCATGTGTTTGACCATTCTTTTAATTTATCTAGCTCATCTTGTAGCCTCTTGCTGTCCTCTGCTGATTTAATCCTTCTCATAACATTTGTGTCATCAACAAACATTGAGAGGAACGAGTCTATTCCCTCTGGAAGATCATTTACATATTTGAGAAATAATAAGTCCGAGAACGGAACCTTGAGCAACTCCGCTAGTGATATCTTGCCTTACTGAGCTCTCACCTCTCACAGTAACTCTGTCATTTATTACCAGGTATTAACTGATTCCGGGGAGCACCTTCCCTGTCATTCCTCCTCGTTCCAACTTTTTCACTAGTTTCATATAGGGTACTGTGTCAAAGGCTTTCTGGTAATCCCAAAATATACAGTCTGCCCACCCTTCTTACTCTCATGTCTAATTTTTGTCGGCTGGTCATAGAGTTCTATTAAACCTGTGAGGCAAGATTTACCATCTCTGAACCCGTGCTGGTGATGTGTTACAAAGTTCCTTCTCTCTCGATGTTCTATTGGTTTTATCACAATCTTCTCCATCACCTTGCCTGGAATACAAGTTAGGAACACTGGCCTGCAGTTCAGTGCCTTCTGTCTGCTCCCCCTTGCATATCGGGACTACATTACTTGGATTCCAGCTTTCTGGTAATTTTGCTGTTATCAGGCACCTGTTATACACCACAGAGAGTGGCAAGCACACTACCCATACCAAACAAAATATACCTGAACAAAATAACAATGACAACACCAAAACAACAGCATAGACAGAGGAGAAATAAATCCAACACGAACCTCGGTAAAAGGTGAAGAAAAGTCCACGAGCAAAGAAAATTGTTCCCACGAAGGACAAATAACTCCAGAGTCTGATAACGAATCTGTAGCCAGTAGACTGGGGGAGAGAGAGAGAAGAGAGAGAGAGAAGAGAGAGAGAGAGAGAGAGAGAGAGAGAGAGAGAGAGAGAGAGAGAGAGAGAGAGAGACAAACAGCCAGACCCCCGAAAGGGCCACATACTGACCCTGAAGGTGAAGTTGTTGCATATGTCTTGGTCGAGGACGCTGAGGAAGGCGAGGGGGAGGCGAGGGGCGCGGGTCTCCGGCACCTGCAGCAGCCACTCCTCCTTGGAGAACTTGGGAGGGGTGTCGTTGGTGTCCCCGACCTCCACCAGCACCGTTCCCGTGCCTGTGGGCGGCCAGAGAGAGAGAGGGGGGGGGGAAGGTGATCGTAATGTTGGGAATGGAACGGAGGAAGAGGGAGAGACGAGAGAAATGATGGGAGAATTAGAATAAAACGGCAGATCAGAGGGAAGGGAGAGAGAATATGGTGACCAATATATAGGATAAAGAGGAGTTAAGGTTAAGTAGATTCAAGATAGGGAAGAGGAAGAGAGAGACGAGGTACGAAAGGGGAGGAAAGAACAGAAGGAAAGGATATAAGAAGCAAGACATGAAGGGACGGCTTGAGAAATGGTGGGGGGATGCAGTGTATCAAGACGATGAAATTACACAGATGGAACAGACCTCAGTGAAGAAATAGTAAGCCAATCGTTATATCAATATCGTTACATATCGTGTACAGAACATGACCCAAGACGAAGCTCAATCACCTTAGAAAATATTTAACAGTATTTAAAAAAAATCCCAGAGCAGTGTGACTCAAGACAGTACCATCAGGAGCCACCGTCTACCACTGAGACCCACTAGACCTAAGACAGTACCGTCTGGACCCACTACCGATCATCAGGAAACACTACACTTAATAAAATGCCCTCTGGAGCCATTGTGTACCATAAGTCACGGAGCTATTTATGTACCTTAATTGGCTCCGTGGAACTGTTGTCGTAACAACGGGTATACTGACTTGTCAGTGTTGACAAACATAACTCAGAACTGACAATCAGTTCCTCGAACATCTGGCTAAGGTCTCTAGCAACACTTCTAACACTTATTGGAAAATACTGAACCAGTGTTCGCGAGATTGGTGTTGTTCCCGTGTTGTATCACATAGTGAAACACACCGAACACGTTACAAAAAATTCCTGTCACAGAACTCCTTCTTTTAGGGGTAAGCCAGCCAACCCAGGCAGCCTGCACCCCTCCCCACTCACACACACCACTGGTTATACACCCCATGGGCGATATATCCAGCTTCTAGGTGCATATACAGTGAGAGTTAACTGTCTTCCATGACTAGGTTCTTTGCTGATGGTTTTTCAGTATCGTCTGCCTTACCCCAATTGACCAGGCCCAGAGAACATGGAACAATATATCCAGAAAGCATCCTTCGTTGTCCAGTCAAATATTTATGACGACATAGTACTCGCAGTACTAAACTAGTTCGCCGATTGTTTAGGAGAATACTTTGATAATTATAACGAGTTGCCTAAGAACGAGTTTACAATTCATAAATAATCCAGTTGAGGGCGTTGTAAATCCCAGCGAATACCTAAGGAAGTGCAAGAGCAAAGTTTGGGCAGGTATGAGGAAACTCCCCGACAAAGTGCAATGTCTCGATCAAACCATTAACAACTTAGACGACTTCAGCAGCTGGCACGACATATGCACTGTAGGCGTGGCGGAGACTTCAGAATTCGGAAAAAAACTCTAGACAAAATAGAGAAACTTTTCACATAAAAGTTGGTGAGACTGTAGCCAGGTGACTGTGAGAAGTTACACCGTAACCAGAGACCATTACCAGTCAGCGTACTATTGCAACCGTGCAGGGGGGCAAAATAGGACACCTGCTGTGCAAAATGGGAGAAAAATGCAAGAAACAATATTCACTTGAAAGTTTATTGTTTGCCAGCATCCACTGAGACTCCCAAGGTTGTCTTGCGAGAGCTTAATGAGGACAAAAGTGCTGGCAAGATTGTAGATAATGTTTGAGCATCGCAGTGTGATTCCTTCCCGAGTTTCGGACAAGGAACTCGGCAGTCATACTATAGAATTGATCCTATGAAGTATGGTCCATTATATGACTTTGTTAATGTTTGTCGTTTATGAGGGAAACAGTCTATGCCCAACACCAGCACTTCCCAGCCACCAGCCACAGCACACGAAAGACCACAAGTGGTACTATCCTGATTCACTGCCAAGTCTTGAGTACTACTCGACTCAAGACTCAAGCGTGTGGAGACACTTCCTACGCTTTTTATCCCTCCTGGACGTAATACGTCGCAATTTGATAACCTTCACTGTCTGATGTTGTCTCTGGACCACTATCCCGAGCCAATACCTACCCTTAAGTCCCCCTCCATCGGTAGCCACCACCTGGATGGCATAGCGCTGGGCCTTCTCCCTATCCAGGCAGCAGATGGCTGTCGTGATGAGGCCCAGCTGGCTGTCTACCGTGAAGATGGGCCTACCGGATGCTTCGTCTATGACGTTCTTCTCCAGCGAGTAGACGAGACGTGCGTTGCTGCCCTCCAGAGGGTCGTCGTGGTCAGTGGCTGTGACCTGAGCCACCGGAGTGCCTGGGCATGATGGAAGGTCAAGGGTCATGAATTTGTGACACTGTAAGTAAGGAAAGTATCATTAGATATTTACAACACCAAAGCATTTGGGGAAGGCGAGATATCACCCTGGATAATGAAGGAATGTGCGGAGTGATTCATTCTGGATCATTTTCAGGGTCTCACTTCGTGAGTGAATGTTAGCTAGCATATAGTAAATATTGTGCCAACATATGTAAGCCTTGGAATGGCAGACTATTCAAAATATAGGCCACTCTCCCAAACAATAACTATTAAAATACTGAAAAGAGTTATTAAAGAAAAGTGGATTAATAACCTGAAAAATTTAGATTTAGATTACAAAATCCTACAAATTCTAAAACCTGTTTAATTCCTGTCATATGAAATAGTAAAAAAAAAAAATCACAACATACATATATGTGCTGAGTTCTTTCAACAGAGTTCCTCAGAAACGACATTTTGAAAATTAAAAATATAAGATGCATAGAGGATACTCAAATGAAATCGAGATTTCTTGGCTAAAAGAAACATGACAGTTAAAGCCGAGGAGATCTGTGACTAGCAGTGTCCCACCTGAGCCAACACTGACCACATGTATCTTCCTAATATGTATCAATGATGTACCAGAGGACGTGAACTAGCGCAAGAATATTATGTAGGTAAGTAAGGATGGCAAGATCCTTCACTTTCACACGGGAATGAATGAATGTAGCAAGAAATGAATGATGGAGTTTAATGTTGACAAATACATAATGAAATAACTGGGGGGGATGGGAGTAGTTCCCATGATAACTATATCTGTGACGAAATTCTATGAATCTTATAAAGAACACGACCCGGGAGTAATTATATGCGATAGTTTATCACCAAATATCCAAGTTTGCCTTTAAATTTAAAGAACGCTAATCATTTGTGACAGCCTTGACAGACTCCTTTAAACATATGGATGATTAAAAGATAAATAAATTATTTATAACGCACTTCAAAAAAGATTTATAAAATTTACAAAGCACAAAACACGAAAGAAAATTGATAGCAGAATGACGAAAAAATTAGAGCTACAAAGAAAATTAAAACTCTGCACATGGTTCAAATTAGAAAAGCAGAAAAAAACGCGGATATGACACCCACACACAAGTTTGGGAACGAATGAAAGAAAACAAACTGGAAAGAGTTTTTTTTTTTTAAGAAATAAGCAGAACTTGAGGTCATTGCTGTAAATTCCCGAGGACAAGGTGGAGAAAGGACACGCGGAAATATTTTATAGCAGGGGGGCGCTTTTATACCAGGGGGCGCTTTTATACCAGGGGGCGCTTTTATACCAGGGGGCGCTTTTATACCAGGGGGCGCTTTTATACCAGGGGGCGCTTTTATACCAGGGGCGCTTTTATACCAGGGGGCGCTTTTATACCAGGGGGCGCTTTTATACCAGGGGGCGCTTTTATACCAGGGGGCGCTTTTATACCAGGGGGCGCTTTTATACCAGGGGCGCTTTTATACCAGGGGGCGCTTTTATACCAGGGGGCGCTTTTATAGCAGGGGGCGCTTTTATACCAGGGGGCGCTTTTATACCAGGGGGCGCTTTTATACCAGGGGGCGCTTTTATACCAGGGGGCGCTTTTATAGCAGGGGGCGCTTTTATAGCAGGGGGGCGCTTTTATACCAGGGGGCGCTTTTATACCAGGGGGCGCTTTTATACCAGGGGGCGCTTTTATAGCAGGGGGCGCTTTTATACCAGGGGGCGCTTTTATACCAGGGGGCGCTTTTATAGCAGGGGGCGCTTTTATACCAGGGGGCGCTTTTATACCAGGGGCGCTTTTATACCAGGGGGCGCTTTTATACCAGG
>NC_091176.1:17587745-17590245 GCF_040958095.1 Procambarus clarkii
CAGTTTACAAGCATGAAAACTTCCCAATCAACTATTGTTATTGTTATAAACAGCCTCCTAGTGCTTCGGAGCTCATTAACTGTTTAATAATTGTAAACAAAGCCGCCAAAGATTGACAAAAGATGTACAGGTTCGTAAGTTCTGGCGTAACTGCTTCGTGAATCTGGCAACTAGGGTCTTAATACCTCCTTATTTAGGTTCCTGAATGATGTCCTGACGTTCGCTTGTGCAGAGTATGATGCTGTAATTATCATATAATATGAGTTAGGTGTGATATTATAGCGACTCCTGGGTCTTTACTCGTTATGGGAAGGTGGGTTCCGTACATCGTGTACTGTCATTTTGTGTGAGTATATATATATATATGTGTGTGTGTGTGTGTGTGTTTGTGCGTATGTACTTTCAAGCCAACCCTATTAACCTCCAAAACAAACGCACCTCCAAAAACAAACAAACCTCCCAAACAAACCTCCAAAAACAAACAAACCTCCAAAAACAAACACACAACCCTCCAAAAACAAACAAACCTCCAAAAACAAACACACACCCCTCCAAAAACAAACAAACCTCCAAAAACAAACACACACCCCTCCAAAAACAAACAAACCTCCAAAAACAAACACACAACCCTCCAAAAACAAACAAACCTCCAAAAACAAACACACAACCCTCCAAAAACAAACAAACCTCCAAAAACAAACACACAACCCTCCAAAAACAAACAAACCTCCAAAAACAAACACACAACCCTCCAAAAACAAACCTCCAAAAACAAACAACCCTTCAAAAACAAACACACAACCCTCCAAAAACAAACAAACCTCCAAAAAACAAACACACAACCCTCCAAAAACAAACCTCCAAAAAACAAACACACATCCCTCCAAAATCAAACAAACCTCCAAAAACAAACACACAACCCTCCAAAAACAAACAAACCTCCAAAAACAAACACACAACCCTCCAAAAACAAACCTCCAAAAACAAACAACCCTTCAAAAACAAACACACAACCCTCCAAAAACAAACAAACCTCCAAAAAACAAACACACAACCCTCCAAAAACAAACCTCCAAAAAACAAACACACATCCCTCCAAAATCAAACAAACCTCGCAAACAAACAAACCTCCAAAAACAAACACACAACCCTCCCAAAACATTCATTCTTCAGCCAACACCACCTTCTCACCCACGTAACTTCCCTTTCCACCCGGACCAAACGAAGAAAAAATATTTCCCCAGCAATTGACCAGCAGGAAGACTGCCATCGTGCACAGAGTCAGCCCATCAACGTCTGCTCCAGGACTGGGGTTAATTTTCCCCAGGAAACAAGCGTGAAAAACAGACCCCTTAGGGTAATTTCCTGGCCTTTGGGGGAAGCCCCTGCAACGGTATCACGCTCTGAACAAATCCACAGGGGCCGTGACGAGGGATGCTCTCGGACGTAGGTTCGAATCCTCGTCACGGCCCTTGTGGATTTGTTCATTTGATGCATCACGTTATTGTGATTTCTGTGTGTGTATCACGGTCTAATTGTAATCAATTATCGGTTAATGACGGTCTAATTGTAATTTCAGTCTCCGTGGTGTAGTGGTAAGACACTCGCCTGGCGTTCCGCGAGCGCTATGTCATGGGTTCGTATCCTGGCCGGGGAGGATTTACTGGGCGCAATTCCTTAACTGTAGCCTCTGTTTAACGCAACAGTAAAATGTGTACTTGGATGAAAAAACGATTCTTCGCGGCGGGGATCGTATTCCAGGGACCTGCCCGAAACGCTACGCGAACTAGAGGCTGTACAAGAATGTAACAACTCTTGTATATATCTCAAAAAATCAATTTTTTTTTTTTGCAGGGTTCGAGCCTCAGACGGTGTTCTACACATGAGAAAGGATGTTTGAACGTAATGGTCAGATGCTAATAGGGGCGTTCCAGCTGGGGCTTAATGGGGCAGTTTGGGGGTGTTAAGATGGTAAGTGTCTAAGTATGTTTTTCAGTATGTCTATGTATGCGCCTGATAGCTGGGTGGACAGCGCTTCGGATTCGTAGTCCTGAGGTTCCGGGTTCGATCCCCGGTGGAGGCGGAGACAGATGGGCAAAATGCTTTTTTCACCCTGATTCCCCTGTTGCCTAGCAGTAAATATGTACCTGGGAGTTAGACAGCTACTACGGGCTACTTCCTGGGGGGATGTGTAACAAAAAGGAGGCCTGGGTCGAGGACCGGGCCGCGGGAACGCTAAGCCCCGAAATCATCTCAAGATAACCTCAAGATATCGATGATGATCACTATGACACTGTGATTATTATGATACTGTGATCACTACAATACTGGTGATCATTACGACAAAATAAGTGAACTTTATCTCAAAGTCAAAATGAATGAAATCATTTTAGAAAAATAATTTCTGATCTAAATGTAAATATTTCCGGTAATGGTTCCTCCGTCAACTGAAAAGGACATAATATTGTTAAGGTAAATATTGGCCTGGGAGATGTAAAGA
>NC_091176.1:17592745-17617285 GCF_040958095.1 Procambarus clarkii
ATATATATATATATATATATATATATATATATATATATATATACTTCAAATTATGCAAAGCCAATTGGACAAATACAACAGCTATGACCGTCAACATGAAGCATGTTGAGGAGCCCACAAAGGAAAATAATATAACAAATTATTATCAACTAATTTTATATACTTCTTCGTTAGCTCATTTTTCCTCCAATTCACCACCTCTCTCTCGACATAGAAAATGAAACAGGATAAGGAAAAATGAGCATTCTGAAACCAGCTTTGAAAAAATGCTTTGATAATATGTAAAAATATAAAAGGAAGAAACAAACCCTAAATTAGAAAATGTGGTCCACTGAAAACAGAATTACAGCTGAATGGATCACTCGGAGCGAAGGTTGGAGGGAGGGAATAGGATACTTAAATCAAGATAGAGAGGCATGGACCATTCGAAACCAAGCTTATTGAGCACTGGGCCAATCAAAACTAAGGCTAGAGAGGGCTGGATCACTAAAAACAGTTCGATCATCTAACTTAGAATTTAACAGAAAGTGACTAAGAAACTGGTAGTTTTCTCAATAAGCACCTCTTTCCTGGCCCTTACTAGAGGTCTGTCAGTATGGCTGCCATCTATCACAGCTGTAAAGGGAGTGTAGAAAAAAGATTAGTTAAAGTAAGTGTTAATTCGGACGCGGTAAACATAACTACAATAATGCCAAACAAGACCCCAAACTCTGGCGAAGTATTTGCCAATGTTTCAACAAAATGTGAAAAGTTTAGTCAACTAATGTTAAAGTATTTTTACTCAATCACTGAAGTTGGGAACTGGCAGAGCATTAAAGGGTTGTGTATGTAGTTTCGTGTTTTAAAAATTTAAAGTCAATCCCTTGCACTGAACTAAATGTAATGCCATTTGTGGAAAAATTACTTCAGATGAAAATTTTTCAATATTCTGACTCCTTTGAAAAATAAAATATTAATAAATGACTCAAAGCGCTGAAAATTATATATTTATACTAAGCAAACAAACGTACAAAAATAATAAAAAAAACATAAATATCACTTAACATTTATGCAGGAAATGATATGTGAAACATGGAAAAAAGAAATTTCAACCCCCAAGAAAACAACGCATTAATGCTCTTCAATGTTTTTTTCTATAGTTCTTATTACTTACGATTCTAGCTTGGTTATACTTCAACACTCTCTTGCCCGTTCCAGACCCCATTTGGGTCACCCTGCATAGCTTAGCACAGAGTACTATGTAACTGACGCAAAGTTTCTAGTAAGTACGGTACGATGATCAAGTTGTCCCTAGGAAAAACAGGAACTTCCCTTTATGAATATATAATAAATGTTCTTTCATGGTGTGAAGCAGCTCCCCTAGAGCCCTGAACTCCCTAACCTTGCCTCTCTTCAACCCTCGGCAGGTCCTCTAATCCTCCCACTCTGCCCCTGGTAGTTTCCCCAATCCTTATTCCCTTTCCTCCTATCAGTTCAACCACCGTTATTCTCCTTCCCTCTAACAGTTCCATTTACCCATATTCTCCCTTCCTCTGACAGTTCCCTTACCCATAATCTCCCTTCCTGTGGCAGGGAAAATAGCGAGGGGGCCTCCATCCGTCACCCAATCACATTTGCAATGCAGTGCATATGATATACACCATATGAACGGCCCCCATATAACCGGCACTATATAAACCTCACCATATAAACGGGACCATATATACGATACCATATAAACGGGATCACGCGCAGCATCCTATTAAGTGCTCTCAATTCATTTCGTTCCATTTAATAGCAGTGCTAAAAAAAATCAGTTTATACAGGAGCACTACATGGCTGCCTATGACTGTTGTAATTGTTCTCTGCAATGCATGCACCAATTAAATTTCACTGTGCAACTCTTGGTCCCTTCCAACTGCATTGCACAGCATTTGTCCACTGTAAATAGCGCTGGGGGAGGTGATCTTGACTTGAGTGATGGGAAATTTGTAGACCATTAGGGCTTCATTAAGGAAATTGTGCTGCTTTTATGTACTCGCTTGATACGGTGGTGGACACGGGACACGCACATGGGGGGGGGGAGGACACGCACACACACGCGAGACACACACGAGGGATGCACATAGGTCACACACACACACACACACAAGCACACACACATATACCTACTTAAGTCTTTCCGGCTTGAAACGAACGCACGCACGAGGAAAGCCATTACAATAACTTTAGTGGATCGGAGTCTCCAACCACACACACACACACACACACACACACATAAACACACACACACACACACAAACACACGAAACATATGTTCTTTACCCTACCTTCTTATTCTCCACCTCCTCCTCCTCCTCATTTTTCCCTCTACCCCCCCTCATCTTCCTTCCCCCTTTACCTGCTTCCTTTCTAGCCAGACTCACAAAAACAGCAAAAAATATACACACACACACACAAAAAAAAAACATTCAGCGCTTCGCTTCAAAATTCCACGGACACAACACTCCACATTTCATTTACAACACTCGCGACAAGATGGGGCGCTGAAATCTCGTATAAGTTTTCGCCTAAAGTTCGTGTGTACACGTTGTCAGGTCGTGCATAGTGTCCCACAGGCCTGGAAGCCATTGCTTGCCTACCTTGATTGTGATATGTAAGGGGAGGCGCGAATATGGGTAGTAGTTGTTATTGGGGAAAAGAGGATATGGGGGGAATGGGAATTGAACGGGAATGACTCGTCTCGAAGGGAGAATGCACAGAATTGACGCATTTACAGGTATATTTACTTGTTTGATAGATTGTATGCATACGAAGGAGCGGTGTTTTACGTTTCCGTGATTGTGTGTGTGTGTGTGTGTGTGTGTGTGTGTGTGTGTGTGTGTGTGTGTGTGTGTGTGTGTGTGTGTGTGTGTGTGTGTGTGTGTGTGTGTGTGTGTATTTTGTTGTACTCATCTGGATGTGTTTGCAAGACTGCATGTTATATATGTAAAATGGCATCGGTGCAATATTTTCATAGTCTCGCTGTCTGCTTTCTCTTTCATCTCGGGAGAGCCTAGAGTGTGAGGTGCAGAGCGGCACAGCCTACAATAGGATGTAATATAGAATATGTAAAATGTGGGCGAGAGAGAGAGAGAGAGAGAGAGAGAGAGAGAGAGAGACAGAGAGAGAGAGAGAGAGAGACAGAGAGAGACAGAGAGAGAGAGAGAGAGAGAGAGAGAGAGAGAGAGAGAGAGAGAGAGAGAGAGAGAGAGACAGAGAGAGAGAGAGAGAGAGAGAGAGAGAGAGAGAGAGAGAGAGAGAGAGAGAGAGAGAGAGAGAGAGAGAGGTGCCATATGAACAACCAAACAGATGGTCCCATTTCACTAACACATTAATTTTGAAGCTCTGGTCATTCAAAATACCGAATCTTATAGAAGGCATTTGGGCAGTAAGCTGATTATAAATATATATATATATATATATATATATATATATATATATATATATATATATATATATATATATATATATATATATATATATATATATATTATAAAACATGTGTTTCGTTGATCCTGTCAACATTTTCGACGGTAGAGTAGAACTGAATACAATCAAGCTTCTAGCTGGTGCAACCGAATATATATACTTTACTGCTCCTCACTCTCAACAGCGAGTGAGTAGCAGTAAAGTATCGCTTTTACCCAATAGCTTACCCATCACCCCTATGCCAGTGGTGGCTGGGGAAGTGGCCTGGATGCTCTGTCTTGGTCTCGAAAATGGAAGCATGTAACAAAGCTTTAACTGACTTTTGATAGTTGGCTGAATTTGTTTGAGGTACAGTATTTCCCCTGTGTCTAATCCTCGATTGTCGTTGTATTTGTCTATTATATCATTGGTAATTGTCAAACTGTCTCTGGTGATGATTGGATTGTGTGTAGAGATTACAATCTCTTAGATGGGGCCTTGACGATTGTGCATTGTCAGGCAGGTTACAAAAGGTTCTCTTGTCTTCCTTATATAATGATATCGTTGGGGCTGACAGTCCCCTGGTGGACGTATAGGCAACATTCGTCCCTTTCAGTTCATTTAGCTTGGTATCCGGGGTATTTTTCATGAGCAAGTTGGCGGTCTTCTTTCTCTTATAGTATATTATACACTCGATCTTCAGGGTGGAGTCGGCAGGGTCACCTGTCCATCATTAATGTCACTCGGGACTCTTTCCTCCGTTTTGTGATCCGTGGAAAAGAAGGTCCTGTAGAATAGGAAAGAAATATAATGTATTGTTGGCCGTTCCGTGCAAGGTAGCCTGGCCCCCCTCACCGTCCATTAATGATCACTTCAACATATCCGCGAGAACATTCATTATTGAATACGACCCGCCTACTCTGATGATTTACTCGTCAGCCTGCTGCCAACTGGAGCCAGGTGCGAGAGCTGGGTTGACAGAGGCGTTGCCAACACTTGTACTGTGTCATGACTCTCACTACCAGCATTAAGGCATGTTTCTATGTTGGTTTCCTTACTATAGACTGTAGTGTGACACCTACCGTTTACTTACGAGACTGCATTTTACTAATCAGTCAGATGACAATGACAGAATATAGCATAAGAATCATATCCATTCAGAACACAAACACTTGTGTTTCTCCAAACGTTGTAACAGAGGATTTTCCTGCCTTACCAATATATATCAAATATGTATATTTGACATATTCACATATATTTTTTACAGCATTCTTGACAGACACAACCAACAAATGATTTCAGCGAGTTTCTAATCTAATTTTTCTTAAGTGGTTGGAGATTTTTGCTATGTCTTCTGTGTAAGAAAGCACAAAAATACTTTTGATAGACTGAACTTATCTTGAGCTTGGATTATAAAATGTTTTCTTAGCTTGCCTAAGGGCAGCATTTATATCTTATTTGGGATATTGCAACGCTTGATGTTATCTCAGAAATCTTCATCGTTTAGTTATCAATAAACTCTGGTTTATAGACTCGCAACGCTATCAGAAACATCGACGAGAACACTAAATATTGAACTCAGATATGATAGTTTGAAAAATAATTCACATAGGAATATACATTAGTTGGTCTCCAATGAACACTGAACTTAAATGTTCAATCTTTCCTATATAACATAGTACCCAAGAAAACTGTAGAGCTCCATTGTTTTCCATTTCAGTTGTCAATGTAAAAGAAGAAACAAACGTCGTTGGGTCATCTAAAACACCCATTAAGGTCGAGGCAGACCAGCCAAGAACACAACTTATCAACAACATAAATGAACACTTCAGTATCAACCAGTAAGATACTAGACAAAATCATAGTTTCGAAAAACTATGACAAAGACCAAAGGGTTACCCACTGCCATTCTTAAAGTCTGTCAACATAAAGTTTATCGTAAAACTCCAAAAGTATTATCCTTAACGCATCGTAGATAACAATACAATCATCGAAATCTTGACGACCAAACTGAGGTGCCGGAATAACCCCTCGGCCTACACTTGGACTGTGACCTTCAACCACTGAACCTTAACCTTGAGCTACAACGATTTTGATCGAGCGTGGCGAGGCTCCGGCGCTGTAGCGCCACCAGGAATATAATGGGAAAAAAATCCACAGCAACAGTCGACAGCAGGAACAAAGTGGAAGTTCCGTTCCCAGAGGGAGAGGAGCTTAATCCGGTCCCTGGGAGGAAGTTGTGTTTTGTTTTTATGGAGATGTTGGAGATGGTTTGGTCTGAGATGTTGGAGAGTATCTGGTCTGGGATATTGGAGATGGTCTGGTCAAAGATGTTGGAGATGGTCTGAGATGTTGGAGAGTATCTGGTCTGGGATATTGGAGATGGTCTGGTCAAAGATGTTGGAGATGGTCTGAGATGTTGGAGAGTATCTGGTCTGGGATATTGGAGATGGTCTGGTCAAAGATGTTGGAGATGGTCTGAGATGTTGGAGATGGTCTGGTCTGAGATGTTGAAGAGTATCTGGTCTGGGATATTGGAGATGGTCTGGTCAAAGATGTTGGAGATGGTCGGAGATGTTGGAGAGTATCTGGTCTGGGATATTGGAGATGGTCTGGTCAAAGATGTTGGAGATGGTCTGAGATGTTGGAGAGTATCTGGTCTGGGATATTGGAGATGGTCTGGTCAAAGATGTTGGAGATGGTCTGAGATGTTGGAGATGGTCTGGTCTGAGATGTTGAAGAGTATCTGGTCTGGGATATTGGAGATGGTCTGGTCAAAGATGTTGGAGATGGTCTGAGATGTTGGAGAGTATCTGGTCTGGGATATTGGAGATGGTCTGGTCTAAGATGTTGGAGATGGTCTGAGATGTTGGAGATGGTCTGGTCTGAGATGTTGGAGATGGTCTGGTCTGAGATGTTGAAGAGTATCTGGTCTGGGATATTGGAGATGGTCTGGTCTAAGATGTTGGAGATGGTCTGAGATGTTAGAGATGGTCTGATCTGAAATATTGGGGACGTAGCCTTGGCTAATTGAGTCTCATCGAGTAATTAAAATATTTTTCTCTGGAAATTTACAATTAAAATTATTTCTGTACTGAAGGTGAAAATGTCTCGACTCTAACGAGAAATAAAAATATGAAACGTTGGGAAAAAGATGTATTACAAAAATGAGAAAGGACTTCCTTGTTTACAGTAAATATTAAAGTTTGATAATGTAAACACAAACATAATACAGAAATGTTTCTTGTATCTAAGTAAAATAATATCTAGAGATAACTTGCTTATTCGAGCTGATTGTTGAGGTTGGCGTTTAGTGGAACTAACGTATTTCACGTCATGATGACAGCTCGTCACCCCAGCAGATGCTTCCATTACTGACTGTCAGTTCTTCTCCACGACACAGCTAACAAACTGACTTCATTGCCAGCTTTTTGTACCCCCATAGTACAGCAGGTTACCATCTATGCTGAGAGAAAGAGAGAGAGAGAGAGAGAGAGAGAGAGAGAGAGAGAGAGAGAGAGAGAGAGAGAGAGAGAGAGAGAGAGAGAGAGAGAGAGAGACAGAGAGAGAGAGAGAGAGAGAGAGAGAGAGAGAGAGAGAGAGAGAGAGAGAGACGGCCAGTCAGCATTATAATTGTGTTGACTCTCAGTGCTGGATGTGTGGGAGGCCATGGAATAAGACTCGAGGCTAAGCGTGTCTCTGTAGACGAGTCGAAGTTTGTTAAGTCTCTCATTTTCTCTTTCTGTCTCTCTCTCTCTCTCTCTCTCTCTCTCTCTCTCTCTCTCTCTCTCTCTCTCTCTCTCTCTCTCTCTCTCTCTCTCTCTCTCTCTCTCTCTCTCTCTCTCTCTCTCTCTCTCTCTCTCTCTCTCTCTCTCTCTCTCTCTCTCTCTCTCTCTCTGTCTCTCTCTCTCTCTCTCTCTTTCCTCACTCTGTATACACCACAGTGCCGCGCGCGACCAAAGTTTCTCCCAGGATGGACAAAGGCAGTATACAACAATTGAGACACTTTCATCTCATTCAATGAGTCTATCCAAAGTCCACCTGTTTGAAGAGACATTTCCTAGGATGATAGAGGCAGCATTTTGGTGGCAGCTTTTGTGGAGCGACCATTGAAATTTCCACCTAATATTTGTACCTCTTTTATGTCTTATATTGCTATGGCTTTTTCCAGATTATTATTGTTTATAATTAAGATTATTATTTGTTATTTCTATTTTATATTATTTTTTAATAATTAAAATTCTGCATCAATAATTTAAATTTATATGACAATAAATAATTTTGCTGGTTATTTAGTTTAAGCGAACGAATACAAAATAAATTTACTAAACAAGTTCCTTTGCATCAAGTTCATTCTCTTATAAATTATTATTGCACCTCTGCATGTTGCACAGTAGATAAGGAACAAATTAAAGCAATAGAAGGATAATACAATGAAATAAAAGGTTAACCCAGGTCATACACAGTAATAGAAGCTAACAGAAGACCCTACAACACAGAAATCACAATAGCGTGATGCATCAAATGAACAAATCCACAAGGGCCGTGACGAGGGTTCGAACCTGCGTCCGGGAGCATCCTTGACGCTGCCTTAATCGACTGAGCTACGACATGGTTACTACAATGCTAGCAGTCTCGTTATGTATGGCAGTACGCACGCTCGGTGTATAATGAAGTACCAATACTCAAATGCATTAGTGTGCTTCCTTCCCGGGTCTCGCTTCATGCAGGATCGGTGTTCAATCCCCGACCGTCCACAAGGGGTTGGGCACCATTCTTTCCCTCCCCCGTCCCATCCCAAATCCTTATCCTGATCCTTTCCATGGGTTATAGTGTCGTAATGGCTTGGCACTTTCCCCCTGAGAGTTCCCTTCCCTTGCCTATTACACCTGGCGTATATCTTGGCGTCGCGTATGTGTTTATTCTCTGTTACTTTGTCTGTAATATCTTTGTTTAACTGTGTTAGACTATGTTAATAACTATTTTCTCTCAAAAAGTTAAACATTTTACAGCTTCATCTCCAATGTTATTAGTTGACATTCGTGTATGACTTGACACCAAATTAATGACCAGTTGACATTCTCAGGTTCGAAAGATTCATTAAAAATTCAGCGAATTTGTTATGAAGCGCTTAATAACTTCTGGGCGCAGAAAAGGAGTCACAATAACGTGGCTGAAATATGTTGACCAAACCACACACTAGAAAGTGAAGGGACGACGACGTTTCGGTCCGTCCTGGACCATTCTCAAGTCGACTGTGGGCTCCAGAGCTTGGCCCTAAACCTACATTTTGCTTCATGGTCATGCTGGGTGAGTGTGAGTGTTCATTGTTGGCCGCCAGCAGGACAACGACTCACCTCGCGCAGCGTTCTCCGGGACGGTGGCGTTGAGCGTGGCGCTGGGGAAGAAAGGGGCGTTGTCGTTGATGTCCTTGAGGTTGACGTGGACGGCCGTGCTGGCCTCCGTGGCCCCGTCGCTGGCACTCACCCGGAGCCGCCACTGGGAGCGTCCACCCGGCGGATCACGATCCAGAGGCTTCAATGAAATAAGATTTGGATTACTTGAGTTTAAGCAGGAGGGGGGGGTTGTTGTGGGGGGAGGGGGAAGGGGGGGGAGTGCTGGTGTGGTGGTTGTGACTAGTAGGAAGAGATGTGTGGTGATAGATATAGTGATAATTGAGAAGGGGAGGAATACGCAATGAAAATTTTGGGGTTGAGATTGAATGTGTGTAAGTGTAGTGGGGCGTGTAGGAAGGGTGGGTAAGGGGTAGGGGGGTAGGCAGGGGTTGGGGATGTTAATTGTGGTAGAGATGGTGGTAGAAGGGGCAAGCTGGTCGTGTATACCAGCAATGTTTCACATCCTTCAGACTCTACCTCACACCTGTACATCCAACTCACACTAAAACACCACTACACACACTTACTAAGTATTCAGAGAGAGAGGTTATTACTAGTAATGGCTACAAACATAAAAAAAGCTCCAAGAAGGGAAGAAAAGACATGGAGAGCAAAGCTAGTCAAAGCAACAGAAAAAAGCTTCCAAATGTAACCTGTCACGGAGGAAGATATCAGTTACGAGATCAGACTACACAAAAAAAAGGGGACGACACACAGAATAAATTACGATAACAGAAGTCTGAGAATAACTCAGTCAAAGTTTCCAGGATTGATCAAGCCATAACCCGACCTGCAGCCTCACCTAAAAGTTCTACAAGAAGAAAAATACAAGTTTCCAGGACATTTTCAAGCTGGAACCTAAAATCTTGTTAACACTGCTAAGCTTCCAGACCATTATTCCGAGGTCTGGTCTTCCTTCACAACAACCGTTTTTGTTATCAAACATTGCGCAGCTTGTAATACACGTCCGCCCTGCCTTAGCTCTGGAACATGAGAGACTCAACAACAACAACAAAATCTCGTACCGGCACGTTCCCTCTCAGAGGTCACGTGGTCCTGGGACAGGCCCTGATAGGATGACCGTCATAAGCAAGAACCAATGAGCTTGCCTGGCTACATCCAGGAACCCCAAAGCCAGGGGCCAGATTCACGAAGCAGTTACGTAAGCACTTACGAACGTGTACATCTTTCCTCAATCTTTGACGGCTTTGGTTACATTTATTAAACAGTTTACAAACATGAAAACTTCCTAATCAACTGTTGTTATTGTTATAAACAGCCTCCTGGTGCTCCGGAACTCATTAACTGTTTAATATTTGTAAACAAAGCCGCCAAAGATTGAGAAAAGATGTACAAGTTCGTAAGTGCTTGCGTAACTGCTTCGTAAATCTGGCCCCTGAACCCTAAACTAGGCTAGCGAAAGTCCCCACTGATCGGCGACACCAACAACCATGATATATAAACAATCACTAATCGCCTCCCGTCCAGGAATTTACAAAAAATCAAAATATATAAAATTTGTATAAAATTAGGAATATCCTCACTATCTAAGGTTGCTTTTTGGAAGTCAGGAATGTTACTTCAGCGTGAGTACGAGGCCTACTGTTGATAGAGGAATGTTGCAGACGACAGCAGCTCCGGAAGCAACACCCACCAATCAACGCACGCAGGTGCAAACCAACGCACGTGGCCACGCACTAACGCATACACTCCGCCTTCATAGCTCCACCGTCCCTAAATTGCAGTCATTCAACACTCACCCCCACGCACCCATGCAACACCCACCCACGCACCCATGCAACACCCACCCACGCACCCATGCAACACCCACCCACGCACCCATGCAACACCCACCCACGCACCCATGCAACACCCACCCACGCACCCATGCAAGACCCACCCACGCACCCACGCAACAGAAGTACTTACTCTCAGCAGTCTTAAGGCGCCCGTCTCAGGGTCAATTGAAAAGTAGGAGAGACTGACATTAGCGTGGACACCGTCTCCCGCCAGCAGGTACCGCAGCCTCCCGTGATCCCCTGCGTCCGCGTCCACTGCGGCCACCTGCGGGAATAATGGCGGGAACGGTTAGACCGCCTGCGGGAATGAGAATGCCACCTGCGGGAAGAACAAGACCGCCTGCGGGAATGAGAAGGAATGAGAATCGGTGGCGAGGCGTGGGGCTGCCTGTCCTCGCGTACAAAGATCCAAGCTCGTTAATCCAGCCGCCAAACCCCTCTGTTTATGAATGAAAAGCGGTTTACACACGACTCACAATTGCTGACGTCCGAACACTTCCGGAACAAGTGCTTCGCTGACGAATTTTGTTCGAACCACAACGCTGTAAATGTTTCACACACGTATTACAAATACAAATAATCGCCAACAGAACCTAAACACCTAACCTAACCTATGCCTAACTATGTATAGAATTTTTAGTACATGGACAGGTTGTATGGGGAGAATGATATCTCTCTCTCTCTCTCTCTCTCTCTCTCTCTCTCTCTCTCTCTCTCTCTCTCTCTCTCTCTCTCTCTCTCTCTCTCTCTCTCTCTCTCTCTCTCTCTCTCTCTCTCTCCCCCCGCTTCCATTTCCTCAATTCATCTTCCTAGTTCCTGTTTCGAGTTCTCCCATTCCGTATAATTTAACTTCCTTCGCTTTCTCATAATTTACCATTCTCTCATCAGTCCCCAAACTCTTCTCCACGTTCCTCATCCTCCGCATCCTCTGATTCCCCTTCCCATCACCCTCTCCCTCATTCCTTTCTTCTTCCCTCACTTTCAAACTCTCTCTCCATCACTATTCACCCAAGAGAGAGAGAGAGAGAGAGAGAGAGATGGACAACCATCTCTCTCCACCCTCTTTATTCTTCTACCCCTATCATCTCTCCCACCGCACACTCCCTCCCTCCTCTCCCACCGTCACCCCTCCCCCCCTCTCCCTACCTCTTCCCCCCACCAAACACCCCCCAACCACTACCCCCAGGTGTCTAGGGGGGGGGGTAACTTCAGCGCCGGTGTGCATGTGATGCGTGCGGACGGCTTCTCGGCCGTCAGTCCCTTCGAAGCCTAAGTCCTGTATAACGCCTTAACCGGATCGACAATGAAGGTCTTATCCGGATTTGCCATACCAACCGAAAACTGAAAGTTGAGTGGCTGCAATATTTTTTGACATCTTGACGATGACTGGTGGAGAATTTTTTTGGTTCTTTCGATGATGATTGGTTGATATCTTGGTTGATATCTTGGTTGATATCTCAGCACATTCTCTCGACTTATGATTCCGTACAAAATACAACTGTTTTGCCGAATCAGAAACGTTCAAACCCAAGCAACTCAGATTAGCGACCCCTCGACAGATTAGAGGTGAGGTCTAATCTGTCAATCTCTCTAATCTGTCAATTAATCTTCTAATCTGTCGAGGCAGATGCATAGATTAAGTCAATATTATTCTTTCATTTTTGACAAATATGTCACCGGTTGGTCGATTCCGTTAAAAAATTATGACGAATTATGACCGACAACGGGTTAGATATGTTGTTCCCTTCGCGACTAGCGGAAGATTATTTTCTCAATTCGAGACCGGCTGATTTTGACCTGCTGGAGTCCGGTTGTTGATATCTTTCCGTGCCGATGATAACCGGTGTTAAGATGTTTAATTGGTTCAGGTGTACTGGAGACTCCTTCTCTTATCCTTTGACGGTGAATAATTCATACTTGGCGTGGTGTTGAAGCCTCCTGAAAGCTAATTGTTTCTGCCTACATAGGTGGGCACAGGAGCCGACGACGTCTGACTCCTGTTAGCAGACTGAGAGCTTTCCCTTCCCGTAGTTCATGGTAAAAGCCTTACCCGCTAGTTTTCACTGGAACACGACCCGTCATCCAGTTAAATATTTTTTGTATAGCAGTGGGAAGAAACTCACACACACACACACACACACACACACACACACACACACACACACACACACACACACACACACACACACACACACACACACACACACACACACAAATAAGTGAGTACAAATAGGTGAGTACACACACACGGAGCGCCTGGTGGCTGAGTGGATAGCACTCTGTATACGTATTCCTGAGGACCGGGGATCGATTCCCAAGTGATGGCGGAAATAAATGGGCAGTTTCTTGCGCCCTGATGATCTGTTCACTGAGCAGTAAATAGGTACCTGGGAGTTAGACAGCTGCTACGGGTTGCTTCCTGGGTGTGTGTGTGTGTGTGTATGAAAAAAAAAGTTGATTGATAGTTGAGAGGGCGGGCCTAAAGAGCCAGAGCTCAATCCCCCGCAAGCACAAGTAGGTGAGTACAACTGGGTGAGAACACACATGGCTTTGCGGATGGGAAATCATGCTTAATGAGCCTACTGAAGTAGGCTCTATGATAAAGTAATGAATATAAAGCAGGACGAAGAAGGCTGGACAGATTTCGTATTTCTGGAATGCCAAAAAGCCTTTTATACAATACTTCACAATAGATTAATACACAAAATCGAGAAGCAGGCGGGAGTAAATGGATAAACACAAACATGGGAAAAAAATATGCCAAACAGACAGGAGTCAGAGAGTATCAGTGAGAGGCGAGAAGTGGGACTGGTAACGAGTGGAGTACCTCAAGGATCAGTGCTGGGATCCATACTATTTCTCATTCACGTAACTGACCAATCTACAGGAGTTGAGTCATATATGTCGATATTTGCAGACGATGAAAAACTAATAAGAAAATTTGATACCGATGAGGATTTTAAGATTCTCCAAGACGACTTAAACAGGCTGTAGAGGTCGAGAAATTTGAGAAACGGCTACTGGAGTTCAATTCCAGCAAGTGTAAGGCGATGGAAATGGGAACAGATGACAGGAGACCTAAAGGACAGTACGCAATGAAGGGGAAACTACCTCCCAATAACCACTAGAGAAACGACCTGGGAGTTGACATAACAACAAACCCAATTCCAGAGGCTCATTTAAATAGGAGAATGTCAGCCACATTCCCTACACTAGCCAATAGTCAAAGTGCTTGATCTTGTAAGCACAACTAGGTGAGTTCACACCCACTAAATGACAGACACCAACTGACAGACAAACAGACTCTTCCAGGACCCACAGACAAACTAACACTCTTCCAGGACCCACAGACACAAACTAACACTCTTCCAGGACCCACAGACACAAACTATCAGACAAGCAGACTCCATCCAAGACACACAGACTATAACAGACAGACTCCCAGAACCCCGCGCTGGAGTTCAGTGTCGAAGTGTGTGAAGCCCACAACTCCTCGTTCAGGATATTGCCTGACAAATACCTGGTCTTAGTCGGGCCACTACGAGCCCTGCTGGTGGCCCGCTGCGCCGTCTCGCCGGTGAAGGGATATATATATATATATATATATATATATATATATATATATATATTAGTATATTTTCGTAGCAGTCTTTCCTGTAGACATATATTATTAAATATGACCGAAAAAGTAAGATTAATAATTCTAACACGAATTTTCTCAATCTTTCGTACATTTCTTTTCACTGTTGGAGGTAAATCAAAAATCAATTCTCCAAAATTCATTTTTATTTCTAGTCTGACGCGACACGAGCGCGTTTCGTAAAACTTATTACATTTTCAAAGACTTTAGTTCACAAATACACAACTGAATAGAACTTACGCATCTCCGATTTTATATCTACATTTTGAGTGAGGTGGAAGGGGTGATGTGGCATTAACACAAGACAGAACAAGAGGTGGCATTAATAGGGTATTAATTTCATCAACACAAGACAGAACAAGAGGTGGTATTAATAGGGTATTAATTTCATCAACACAAGACAGAACACGAAACAATGGGTATTGAATAGAAGTGTTTGTAGAAAGCCTATTGGTCCATATTTCTTGATGCTTCTATATTGGAGCGGAGTCTAGAGGTGGGTAGAATATAGTTGTGCAATAATTGGCTGTTGATTGCTGGTGTTGACTTCTTGATGTGTAGTGCCTCGCAAACGTCAAGCCGCCTGCTATCGCTGTATCTATCGATGATTTCTGTGTTGTTTACTAGGATTTCTCTGGCGATGGTTTGGTTGTGGGAAGAGATTATATGTTCCTTAATGGAGCCCTGTTGCTTATGCATCGTTAAACGCCTAGAAAGAGATGTTGTTGTCTTGCCTATATACTGGGTTTTTTGGAGCTTACAGTCCCCAAGAGGGCATTTAAAGGCATAGACGACGTTAGTCTCTTTTAAAGCGTTCTGTTTTGTGTCTGGAGAGTTTCTCATGAGTAGGCTGGCCGTTTTTCTGGTTTTATAGTAAATCGTCAGTTGTATCCTCTGATTTTTGTCTGTAGGGATAAGGTTTTATTAACAATATCTTTCAGGACCCTTTCCTCCGTTTTATGAGCTGTGGAAAAGAAGTTCCTGTAAAATAGTCTAATAGGGGGTATAGGTGTTGTGTTAGTTCAGAGGTTGCATGGCTTTTCATAGGCATGGAAACGAACATAGGAATGTGCCTAAATGCCAACAGCGACTGCCCAGACAGGTACAAGAGGAGTGTTGTTAACGCATATGTCGACCGTGCTCTCAGCCACAACTCAGAATGGAAGCAAGTCGACGAAGAACTCTGCAGGGTAAGGCAGGTCCTAGTCAATAACGGCTTCTCCAATGGTTTCGTCGAAGACATCATAAGAAGGAAAGTGAAAAGCCATGCAACCTCTGAAGAGACAACTAACACAACACCTATACCCCCTATTAGACTATTTTACAGGAACTTCTTTTCCACAGCTCATAAAACGGAGTAAAGGGTCCTGAAAGATATTGTTAATAGAAACGTTATCCCTACAGACAAAAATCAGAGGATACAACTGACGATTTACTATAAAACCAGAAAAACGGCCAGCCTACTCATGAGAAACTCTCCAGACACAAAACAGAACGCTTTAAAAGAGACTAACGTCGTCTATGCCTTTAAATGCCCTCTTGGGGACTGTAAGCTCCAAAAAACCCAGTATATAGGCAAGACAACAACATCTCTTTCTAGGCGTTTAACGATGCATAAGCAACAGGGCTCCATTAAGGAACATATAATCTCTTCCCACAACCAAACCATAGCCAGAGAAATCCTAGTAAACAACACAGAAATCATCGATTGATACAGCGATAGCAGGCGGCTTGACGTTTGCGAGGCACTACACATCAAGAAGTCAACACCAGCAATCAACAGCCAATTATTGCACAACTATATTCTACCCACCTCTAGACTCCGCTCCAATATAGAAGCATCAAGAAATATGGACCAATAGGCTTTCTACAAACACTTCTATTCAATACCCATTGTTTCGTGTTCTGTCTTGTGTTGATGAAATTAATACCCTATTAATACCACCTCTTGTTCTGTCTTGTGTTGATGAAATTAATACCCTATTAATGCCACCTCTTGTTCTGTCTTGTGTTAATGCCACATCACCCCTTCCACCTCACTCAAAATGTAGATATAAAATCGGAGATGCGTAAGTTCTATTCAGTTGTGTATTTGTGAACTAAAGTCTTTGAAAATGTAATAAGTTTTACGAAACGCGCTCGTGTCGCGTCAGACTAGAAATAAAAATGAATTTTGGAGAATTGATTTTTGATTTACCTCCAACAGTGAAAAGAAATGTACGAAAGATTGAGAAAATTCGTGTTAGAATTATTAATCTTACTTTTTCGGTCATATTTAATAATATATATATATATATATATATATATATATATATATATATATATATATATATATATATATATATATATATATATATATATATATATATATATATATATATTTCATTCTGTCTCTCTAACTGATGCTCTGATTTAACAGGAAGTGTAAGGGAGTTTAAGAAAAAATCGGGAAGTGTGTGTGTGTGTGTGTGTGTGTGTGTGTGTGTGTGTGTGTGTGTGTGTGTGTGTGTATGTGTGTGTCTAGCTGTGTGCATATACTATAGATGTGGTGCTGGGTCCACTTACCATCATGCTTTGTCTCCTTTGATTTTCTATTTTTATTTACATTAGAATCTCCTCCCCTCACTCCTCCGTCTTCGCAACTGGGCTCTGGGATAAGCCGTGTAACAAACTTTTATATTCTTCCGACTTTTGGTGCTTTTTGAGGAGTGGTGGTGGTGGGATCCACGCCGGTGCTGCCTACTACCTCCGGTTGGATTTAGGCTGTACACAGCGTTTGGAGGAAGGCTTCATGTTGGTGAGAGCTGTCATGATGATATATTGGCTAGTTAACTGATCTGTTCAACAAATTGCCTTGGATCTGTTCTCTTTAGCAAAATGTAGAGATCGTTTGTTAGTAATACCGGTGAGTAGTTTGGTGGTTCTGTCTTGCATCTTCTCGTTTATTGCCACCACATTGGCCCTTTCCCGCTGTCTGAAAGCTCTCTGCCTTTTCAGGCGTCAACGAGGAGTAGGATCAAGCTTTAGGGCCCCGCCTCTAGTGGCTGTGTAACAGGTGTGTGTTGATTCATCTTGTTGTTGTGATGCTCGAATGCACGTGTTCCTAATTATAGTTGTGTGTGGGCCTAAGGCACATGGGCGGGTGGAGAGGATGTGGGTGGGAGGGATAGACATGGGTGGGAGGGATAGACATGGGTGGGAGGGATAGATGACGTATGAAGAGTGAGTTAGAAGGGAAGATAATTGAGACTGACTTCTCCATAATTACGACAGCAGGTGACAGAGACAAGAAAAAAACAAAATACATTGAAATAACAAACTGAGGCTGAAAGTCGTAGCCCCAAGAGCTAAATAGCACCTGCGTAAGAAAAAAAAAGTTAAGAGCACTTACGCAATTAAGTGAATTTGCTTCCTCTTACGCAATGGAACTAGTCTTTTGGGGGGGGGGGGCTAATTTACGCGTCGTATATTCAAATCTTTTCCCGTTATAAATCTTTTAAAAAACACGGAAATTACCATTTATGGTTCCATCCATAATTTTAATTTTCAAATTTTAATCAAATTATTTTCCTCAGAGGTTCATCCTAATCAAAATCAATTGCAATAAAATATTCGACTTTTCACCGCTTTTAGATTCAATGATTCGGGCAGATATTAGGTAGGCCAAGTTAATGAGGCGCAGGTGGAAGTTGGGAGATATTACCTGGCCACCGCTTCAATTATACTGTAATCACCTCTCCCCAAGTGTTACAAAACGAGGGGAAACTTTTACCTCGCTCGAAACGCTTGAAATCAGCGGTTGCCAACCTTGCGGAACCTCACGGACCACTAAATTCATAATTTTAATCCCGTGGACCACTTATAAGGACTTATCTCCAACTGCAGTGTTTGTGAAAGCAAATTTGTATATTTTTTTGCATATTTTCACGCATTCTTTGACTACATTCAAGTAGTTTCGTAGCTAAATCCGGGTGTTTTGATTGCAAGTTTCTTTGGAGGTTGAAAGGTTTCATGGCATCATGGGCTAAACTCTCAGAACACACAACACAGAGCCGCCCGGGATGATACAGCTCACTACCTGGTTCTGGAATTAATCCAAATTTCAAGTAGTTGGAATCATACTTTCTTGATATTTAGAGTTTGTTCTTCTCTCGGCCTCCTTGTTAGAATGTTGTTGTTATTGACGAAGACTGTTGGAGGCTCTGAACCGTTGAGCAGCTCACTGTTAAGTACACATATTAATATTGTTACTATTATCTTTAGTTACATTATCTTTTGTAGTACTAAAGTAATGCAAAATATTCCTTTGCCTTTTTTCACTTATTATGGGTTTGTTGCATTCGAATCTGAAGCCAAACAAGAAATGATAGTTATTTAAGTCAAACTATTTGATGTCCTTATATATATATATATATATATATATATATATATATATATATATATATATATATATATATATATATATATATATATATATATATATATATATATATATATATATATATTTATATATATATATAAAACAGTTAAAATACACAATTACATACAATGAACACAGAACATAAAACATTCAGAATTTCTTTGAATCTTAGTTTTGTTTTATTAATAATAAAACACAAAGAATTTAAATAATGTCAAAATATTTTTGCAGACCATTGGTTGGCGACCACAACTCTAAATGATCTCATCTCTTACTAATTGCAGGTTGTAACAAACTGATGTAACAAACGTTACCTTGATATGTGACGTGTATGTGTGCTAGTGATTCTGGTTCTCTTCAGCGTTAGAAAAAACACAATATTTATTTATGTCTGTGTTCAATAACATGAAAACATTGAGAGGAAAAATCACGTGTTATTTTATTTAAGAAATGATTTGAGGTATATAATTTTTCTTTGGATGTTGCAAGCTTGAAATTCACGTTTTTTTTTTTTTACAGTTATCTGCATGTGTGTTGTAGGTGTGTGTTGCACGAGTGTGTTGAGGTAGTTATCTCGTTATCTACTGTGTGTCGTTGTCAAATCACTATCGAGGTCTGTTATAGTTGCTGAATTTTTAGTCGCCAAAACGAGTTAAATTTAATTTGACATATTTTGGATGCCTCGGGATTCCAAACTACCCAGTTTGTACAGAGGGAATAACATCATTTAGATGACCACTTGTAGCACCTTTCACTTGGTAGTGGGGGTTATCTTGAGATGATTTCGGGGCTTAGCGTCCCCGCCGCCCGGTCCTCGACCAGGCCTCCCTTTTGTTACACACCCCCCAGGAAGCAGCAGTTAGCTGCTGCTTCCTGGGGGGAGACAGCAGTTGTCTCCGCCTCCACCGGGGATCGAACCCGGAACTTCACGACTACGAATCCGAAGCACTGTCCACCCAGCTGTCAGGCGCTGGGGAATGTGTTTTTGATGTGGACCCCCTTTGATGCAGGGGGTATGTAATGATGTAGGGGGCTGTATTAATGTATGGGAGTGTATTGATGTAGGGTGGTGTAGTGATGTTGGTGGCTATAGCGATATTGGAGGGTTATAGTGAAGTGGAAGGCATTCATTTTGTACACTTTGCCGACTGGGGAGCCGGTCGGCCGAGCGGACAGCACGCGGGACTTGTGATCCTGTGGTCCTGGGTTCGATCCCAGGCGCCGGCGAGAAACAATGGGCAGAGTTTCTTTCACCCTATGCCCCTGTTACCTAGCAGTAAAATAGGTACCTGGGTGTTAGTCAGCTGTCACGGGCTGCTTCCTGGGGGTGGAGGTCTGGTCGAGGACCGGGCCGCGGGGACACTAAAAGCCCCGAAATCATCTCAAGATAACCTCTCAAGACTATAATATTACATTTTTCAGTCTGTAGTGTTGGTTGAGTCATGGGTGGAAAGTCTGTTGGGAGGAAGGGAAGGTTTGTCAAGGATTAATGCCGGTATTCTACCGGGTAAATGTTCCAATTTCTTCTGTGAGAGGCGAGTCATTGCCGGTGTTTCAGTCTGCCCACGGGGGCGTTGGCGGGTCCCCCTCCCCCCCCAGACAGTGCGAGGATACTGCTCGTTCGAGTATGTGAGAAGGGAATGGGAATTACTTATTTCATCCATGATTGCCAGTTTGTTGAGAGAGTGTGTTGAGTGAGTGTGTTGAGTGTGTGTGTGTTGAGTGTGTGTGTGTTGAGTGTGTGGGTGTTGAGTGTGTGTGTGTTGAGTGTGGGTGTTGAGTGTGTGTGTGTTGAGTGTGTGGGTGTTGAGTGTGTGTGTTGAGTGTGTGTGTTGAGTGTGTGAGTGTTGAGTGTGTGTGTGTTGAGTGTGTGTGTGTTGAGTGTGTGTGTAGAGTGTGTGTGTTGAGTGCGTGTATTGAGTGTGTGTGTTGAGTGTGTGTGTAGAGTGTGTGTGTTGAGTGCGTGTATTGAGTGTGTGTGTTGAGTGAGTGTGTAGAGTGTGTGTGTTGAGTGCGTGTGTTGAGTGTGTGTTTTGAGTGTGGGTGTTGAGTGCGTGTGTTGAGTGAGTGTGTTGAGTGTGTGTTGAGTGTGTGTGTTGAGTGAGTGTGTTGAGTGCGTGTGTTGAGTGAGTGTGTTGAGTGTGTGTTGAGTGTGTGTGTTGAGTGAGTGTGTTGAGTGTGTGTGTGTTGAGTGTGTGTGTTGAGTGTGTGTTGAGTGAATGTCGACTACTGACCCTCCCCAAGATACAACCCTCAATATTAACATTAACTCCCAGAAATCTATTTAATACTCGGTGAACAGAGGCATCAGATGAAGAGAAACGTGCCCTTCCGTTACTGGCCTGCACCCCTCTCCCCCCCTCCCTCAAAAATTGAACCAGGGTCCCGCGATTGTGAGTCGAGAACGTAGACCACTATAACTCATCAAATTTGTTAGGTTCTCACGCTAGATTGTTTCCCCTACATATCTCTGAAGACCCTGAACCATACATTATGTAGTGGCATGATACCAATGGTGTTTCATTGTATGTTGAGGGATTACTACATATGTACTGTGAACAATCACCTGTTGGAGATAGTCCACATATATAATTTGTGTTCAATCACATGGTAATGATCAATGGAAAAAATTTCTATTAATATGCACTTTAATATTTATGTGGAGTTATAACTACACACGTAACAGGCGTACCTTTAGTTAGAGAATGGGAGGTTCGGTGAGGATAGAGACACACACCACGGGGATAGGGACGTACCGTGAGGATAGAGACACACACCACGGGGATAGGGACGTACCGTGAGGCTAGAGACACACACCACGGGGATAGGGACGTACCGTGAGGCTAGAGACACACACCACGGGGATAGGGACGTACCGTGAGGATAGAGACACACACCACGGGGATAGGGACGTACCGTGAGGATAGAGACACACACACCACGGGGATAGGGACGTACCGTGAGGCTAGAGACACACCACGGGGATAGGGACGTACGGTGAGGCTAGAGACACACACCACGGGGATAGGGACGTACCGTGAGGATAGAGACACACACCACGGGGATAGGGACGTACCGTGAGGATAGAGACACACACCACGGGGATAGGGACGTACCGTGAGGATAGAGACACACACACCACGGGGATAGGGACGTACCGTGAGGATAGAGACACACACCACGGGGATAGGGACATACTGTGAGGATAGAGACACACACCACGGGGATAGGGACGTACCGTGAGGCTAGAGACACACACCACGGGGATAGGGACGTACCGTGAGGATAGTCTTGGGCAGGTGTCGGTCGTCCTCTTCCGTGATCTGCGTCTCGTGCAGGTGACGGGGGAAGTAGGGAAGATGGTCGTTGACGTCCTCCACCAGCACTACTACCCTGGCCTCGCTCCTCCCCCCACTGTGGCCACCTCCTCTTCCATCTGCTCCTCCTTCAGCGCCTCCTTCGCCGCTGCCTGCGCCAGTAACCTCGACTAGAAGTTCGTGCTAGTTTCGCATAGGAAGGAAAATAGAAATTGTCAGTACACCACACATCGAAATAAGCAACCTACACTAATACACCGTCCACTACTTCGACTATTAAGTCTCTCTCTCTCTCTCTCTCTCTCTCTCTCTCTCTCTCTCTCTCTCTCTCTCTCTCTCTCTCTCTCTCTCTCTCTCTCTCTCTCTCTCTCTCTCTCTCTCTCTCTCTCACCTTTTTCTGCTGCTCGTAGTCGAGTGGACGAAGGAGGGAGAGACGTCCTGTGCTCTGGTCAAGGGAGAACGTCCCCGCCTCGTTGCCAGCCTTGATCTCAAACCTCAAAGACCCACCTGCATCAGGGAGAAGGTGTGAGAGGGGGGGAGAGAACTCCACGCTGAGAGAATGAGTCAAAAATGGTCGAGAGATTGTGCCAATACGGACGAAAAGAATGAGAGACAAAGAGAGAGAGAGGGATATAGAGGAGACAATAAATGGTAGAAAGTGATGGTGGTGGTAGAGAAAGACATAGTGATAAATGTGAGAAAGATACAGTAAGGTATGGGTGGTTAAGATAGGGGGAGAGAGATGTATATGAGATAGATGGTGTGATATGAAAATTAAAAGAATGAAAAACTTAGATAAACATGTAGACGAGGCGTCACAATAACGTGGCTGAAATATGTTGACCAAACCACACTCTAGAAAGTGAAGGGACGACGATGTTTCGGTCCGTCCTGGACCATTCTCAAGTCGATTGTCTTGACATTATCAAGGCAATGGACTTGATAATGGTCCACGACGGTCCGAAACGTCGTCGTCTCTTCACTTTCTAGTGTGTGGTTTGGTCAACATTTCTTAGATAAACATCACTAATAATGATAGCACCATAACAACAATTTAGAAAGCAAACATAAGTATAAGTTAAAATTATTATTATTATTATTATTATTATTATTATTATTATTATTATTATAGCAGTAGTAAGAAATATAACAATGATAACACGACAATAAAGCACAATAATGTGTCATATCAGCTGATAAACAAGACCATTAAGCATAATAACCTCTGACCCTGGCTCATTTGCATACCTCTCCTCTAACTCGTAAAATAAGCTAATTAAGTCGACTTCCGGAAAGGTTCAGATGAGCGTTTTATGCACTTTGGGTCCAACTGTGGACAATAAGCGCTTCTTAATGTGTTGTATATTACCCCCCCCCCCCCACAGTCTACAGTGGTGTTCATTATGAACAACGACGAATCTTGGTATTACTTTCTTGGTCTAATCTGATTTGTATTTATTTTTCCTATATTATTATTATTTGTTATTTTTCCCATATCGTAAACATTACGTAACAAGGCTATATTAAAAAAGCAAATTTAGCCATAAATTTAGCTATTCTATATAAAAGCCAGACATGCCCACGCCGTTGTTGACCTGCCGACCTTTTTAAATGTTACCTCATTGCCGGTCTCGCTTCATGTAGGTCGGCGTTCAGTCCCCGACCGTCCATGGTGTTGGGCGCCATTTCTTCCCTTTCGTCCCATCCCGAATCCGTATCCTGACCCCTTCCAAGGGCTACAAAGCCGTATTGGCTTGGCGCTTTCTCGTGATAGTTCTCTTTCCACTCGGTCAATAGTAAGAGTCTTCAGAATTAGTTTCTAGTAACTTATAGTCATAGAAATCCAGTCATGGAAAACACACACACACAGACACACACACACACACACACACACACACACACACACACACACACATACACACACACACACACACACACACACACACACACACACACATAACTGTTCTGATATGTGTGTATATATATATATATATATATATATATATATATATATATATATATATATATATATATATATATATATATATATGTGTGTACTCAATTAGGTGAGTACACATATATATATATATATATATATATATATATATATATAGTATATATATATATATATATATATATATATATATATATATATATATACACACATATCAGAACAGTGTCTAGGAAACATAAACACGCCGGGTTCTGGTGCCCGTAAATAGAAAAAAAAAATGTCAAAAATCATTCCTGGAAATTCGGGAACGCGCTGCCAGAGACGCCGTCAGCGTCGGGAATCAACGCGTTGTTGCACATTGTAGGAAAGATGGACAAGTCAGGCCACAAATCATATGTCCGAATTGTTGCAGGAGCGTCATGCCCGGACGTAATCTGCCGGCCTGAAATTTTAAGTCATTGGGACAACATAAATTTATGATTGAAACAATTCATCGAACCCACGTCCATTGTACTACTAAGTAATGTGTTCTTCAAATCAACTCTTTCCAAGCCAGAATTTACCGCAGTTCCTTCTTGAACGTGA
>NC_091176.1:17617785-17645285 GCF_040958095.1 Procambarus clarkii
ACTGAAGTAGGCTCTATGATAAAGTAATGAATATAAAGCAGGACGAAGAAGGCTGGACAGATTTCGTATTTCTGGAATGCCAAAAAGCCTTTTATACAATACTTCACAATAGATTAATACACAAAATCGAGAAGCAGGCGGGAGTAAATGGATAAACACAAACATGGGAAAAAAATATGCCAAACAGACAGGAGTCAGAGAGTATCAGTGAGAGGCGAGAAGTGGGACTGGTAACGAGTGGAGTACCTCAAGGATCAGTGCTGGGATCCATACTATTTCTCATTCACGTAACTGACCAATCTACAGCAGTTGAGTCATATATGTCGATATTTGCAGACGATGAAAAACTAATAAGAAAATTTGATACCGATGAGGATTTTAAGATTCTCCAAGACGACTTAAACAGGCTGTAGAGGTCGAGAAATTTGAGAAACGGCTACTGGAGTTCAATTCCAGCAAGTGTAAGGCGATGGAAATGGGAACAGATGACAGGAGACCTAAAGGACAGTACGCAATGAAGGGGAAACTACCTCCCAATAACCACTAGAGAAACGACCTGGGAGTTGACATAACAACAATCCCAATTCCAGAGGCTCATTTAAATAGGAGAATGTCAGCCACATTCCCTACACTAGCCAATAGTCAAAGTGCTTGATCTTATAAGCACAACTAGGTGAGTTCACACCCACTAAATGACAGACACCAACTGACAGACAAACAGACTCTTCCAGGACCCACAGACAAACTAACACTCTTCCAGGACCCACAGACACAAACTATCAGACAAGCAGACTCCATCCAAGACACACAGACTATAACAGACAGACTCCCAGAACCCCGCGCTGGAGTTCAGTGTCGAAGTGTGTGAAGCCCACAACTCCTCGTTCAGGATATTGCCTGACAAATACCTGGTCTTAGTCGGGCCACTACGAGCCCTGCTGGTGGCCCGCTGCGCCGTCTCGCCGGTGAAGGGATATATATATATATATATATATATATATATATATATATATATATATATATATATATATATATATATATATATATATATATATATATATATATATATATATATTTTGGTAGCAGTCTTTCCTGTAGACATATATTATTAAATATGACCGAAAAAGTAAGATTAATAATTCTAACACGAATTTTCTCAATCTTTCGTACATTTCTTTTCACTGTTGGAGGTAAATCAAAAATCAATTCTACAAAATTCATTTTTATTTCTAGTCTGACGCGACACGAGCGCGTTTCGTAAAACTTATTACATTTTCAAAGACTTTAGTTCACAAATACACAACTGAATAGAACTTACGCATCTCCGATTTTATATCTACATTTTGAGTGAGGTGGAAGGGGTGATGTGGCATTAACACAAGACAGAACAAGAGGTGGCATTAATAGGGTATTAATTTCATCAACACAAGACAGAACAAGAGGTGGTATTAATAGGGTATTAATTTCATCAACACAAGACAGAACACGAAACAATGGGTATTGAATAGAAGTGTTTGTAGAAAGCCTATTGGTCCATATTTCTTGATGCTTCTATATTGGAGCGGAGTCTAGAGGTGGGTAGAATATAGTTGTGCAATAATTGGCTGTTGATTGCTGGTGTTGACTTCTTGATGTGTAGTGCCTCGCAAACGTCGCCTGCTATCGCTGTATCTATCGATGAATTCTGTGTTGTTTACTAGGATTTCTCTGGCTATGGTTTGGTTGTGGGAAGAGATTATATGTTCCTTAATGGAGCCCTGTTGCTTATGCATCGTTAAACGCCTAGAAAGAGATGTTGTTGTCTTGCCTATATACTGGGTTTTTTGGAGCTTACAGTCCCCAAGAGGGCATTTAAAGGCATAGACGACGTTAGTCTCTTTTAAAGCGTTCTGTTTTGTGTCTGGAGAGTTTCTCATGAGTAGGCTGGCCGTTTTTCTGGTTTTATAGTAAATCGTCAGTTGTATCCTCTGATTTTTGTCTGTAGGGATAACGTTTCTATTAACAATATCTTTCAGGACCCTTTACTCCGTTTTATGAGCTGTGGAAAAGAAGTTCCTGTAAAATAGTCTAATAGGGGGTATAGGTGTTGTGTTAGTTGTCTCTTCAGAGGCATCAAGAAATATGGACCAATAGGCTTTCTACAAACACTTCTATTCAATACCCATTGTTTCGTGTTCTGTCTTGTATTGGTGAAATTAATACCCTATTAATACCACCTCTTGTTCTGTCTTGTGTTGATGAAATTAATACCCTATTAATGCCACCTCTTGTTCTGTCTTGTGTTAATGCCACATCACCCCTTCCACCTCACTCAAAATGTAGATATAAAATCGGAGATGCGTAAGTTCTATTCAGTTGTGTATTTGTGAACTAAAGTCTTTGAAAATGTAATAAGTTTTACGAAACGCGCTCGTGTCGCGTCAGACTAGAAATAAAAATGAATTTTGGAGAATTGATTTTTGATTTACCTCCAACAGTGAAAAGAAATGTACGAAAGATTGAGAAAATTCGTGTTAGAATTATTAATCTTACTTTTTTCGGTCATATTTAATAATATATATATATATATATATATATATATATATATATATTTCATTCTGTCTCTCTAACTGATGCTCTGATTTAACAGAAAGTGTAAGGGAGTTAAAGAAAAAATCGGGAAGTGTGTGTGTGTGTGTGTGTGTGTGTGTGTGTGTGTGTGTGTGTGTGTGTGTGTGTGTGTGTGTGTGTGTGTGTGTGTATGTGTGTGTCTAGCTGTGTGCATATACTATAGATGTGGTGCTGGGTCCACTTACCATCATGCTTTGTCTCCTTTGATTTTCTATTTTTATTTACATTAGTATCTCCTCCCCTCACTCCTCCGTCTTCGCAACTGGGCTCTGGGATAAGCCGTGTAACAAACTTTTATATTCTTCCGACTTTTGGTGCTTTTTGAGGAGTGGTGGTGGTGGGATCCACGCCGGTGCTGCCTACTACCTCCGGTTGGATTTAGGCTGTACACAGCGTTTGGAGGAAGGCTTAATGTTGGTGAGAGCTGTCATGATGATATATTGGCTAGTTAACTGATCTGTTCAACAAATTGCCTCGGATCTGTTCTCTTTAGCAAAATGTAGAGATCGTTTGTTAGTAATACCGGTGAGTAGTTTGGTGGTTCTGTCTTGCATCTTCTCGTTTATTGCCACCACATTGGCCCTTTCCCGCTGTCTGAAAGTTCTCTGCCTTTTCAGGCGTCAACGAGGAGTAGGATCAAGCTTTAGGGCCCCGCCTCTAGTGGCTGTGTAATAGGTGTGTGTTGATTCATCTTGTTGTTGTGATGCTCGAATGCACGTGTTCCTAATTATAGTTGTGTGTGGGCCTAAGGCACATGGCCGGGTGGAGAGGATGTGGGTGGGAGGGATAGACATGGGTGGGAGGGATAGATGACGTATGAAGAGTGAGTTAGAAGGGAAGATAATTGAGACTGACTTCTCCATAATTACGACAGCAGGTGACAGAGACAAGAAAAAAACAAAATACATTGAAATAACAAACTGAGGCTGAAAGTCGTAGCCCCAAGAGCTAAATAGCACCTGCGTAAGAGAAAAAAAGTTAAGAGCACTTACGCAATTAAGTGAATTTGCTTCCTCTTACGCAATGGAACTAGTCTTTTGGGGGGGGGCTAATTTACGCGTCGTATATTCAAATCTTTTCCCGTTATAAATCTTTTAAAAAACACGGAAATTACCATTTATGGTTCCATCCATAATTTTAATTTTCAAATTTTAATCAAATTATTTTCCTCAGAGGCCCATCCTAATCAAAATCAATTGCAATAAAATATTCGACTTTTCACCGCTTTTAGATTCAATGATTCGGGCAGATATGAGGTAGGCCAAGTTAATGAGGCGCAGGTGGAAGTTGGGAGATATTACCTGGCCACCGCTTCAATTATACTGTAATCACCTCTCCCCAAGTGTTACAAAACGAGGGGAAACTTTTACCTCGCTCGAAACGCTTGAAATCAGCGGTTGCCAACCTTGCGGAACCTCACGGACCACTAAATTCATAATTTTAATCCCGTGGACCACTTATAAGGACTTATCTCCAACTGCAATGTTTGTGAAAGCAAATTTGTATATTTTTTTGCATATTTTCACGCATTCTTTGACTACATTCAAGTAGTTTCGTAGCTAAATCCGGGTGTTTTGATTGCAAGTTTCTTTGGAGGTTGAAAGGTTTCATGGCATCATGGGCTATACTCTCAGAACACACAACACAGAGCCGCCCGGGATGATACAGCTCACCACCTGGTTCTGGAATTAATCCAAATTTCAAGTAGTTGGAATCATACTTTCTTGATATTTAGAGTTTGTTCTTCTCTCGGCCTCCTTGTTAGAATGTTGTTGTTATTGACGAAGACTGTTGGAGGCTCTGAACCGTTGAGCAGCTCACTGTTAAGTACACATATTACTATTGTTACTATTATCTTTAGTTACATTATCTTTTGTAGTACTAAAGTAATGCAAAATATGCCTTTGCCTTTTTTCACTTATTATGGGTTTGTTGCATTCGAATCTGAAGCCAAACAAGAAATGATAGTTATTTAAGTCAAACTATTTGATGCCCTTATATATATATATATATATATATATATATATATATATATATATATATATATATATATATATATATATATATATATATATATATATATATAAAACAGTTAAAATACACAATTACATACAATGAACACAGAACATAAAACATTCAGAATTTCTTTGAATCTTAGTTTTGTTTTATTATTAATAAAACACAAAGAATTTAAATAATGTCAAAATATTTTTACAGACCATTGGTCGGCGACCACAACTCTAAATGATCTCATCTCTTACTAATTGCAGGTTGTAACAAACTGATGTAACAAGCTGATGTAACAAGCTGATGTAACAAGCTGATGTAACAAACTGATGTAACAAACTGATGTAACAAACTGATGTAACAAACTGATGTAACAAACTGATGTAACAAACTGATGTAACAAACTGATGTAACAAGCTGATGTAACAAGCTGATGTAACAAACTGATGTAACAAGCTGATGTAACAAGCTGATGTAACAAACTGATGTAACAAACTGATGTAACAAACTGATGTAACAAACTGATGTAACAAGCTGATGTAACAAGCTGATGTAACAAACTGATGTAACAAACTGATGTAACAAACTGATGTAACAAACTGATGTAACAAACTGATGTAACAAACTGATGTAACAAACTGATGTAACAAACTGATGTAACAAACTGATGTAACAAACTGATGTAACAAGCTGATGTAACAAGCTGATGTAACAAACTGATGTAACAAGCTGATGTAACAAGCTGATGTAACAAACTGATGTAACAAGCTGATGTAACAAGCTGATGTAACAAACTGATGTAACAAGCTGATGTAACAAGCTGATGTAACAAACTGATGTAACAAGCTGATGTAACAAGCTGATGTAACAAACTGATGTAACAAGCTGATGTAACAAGCTGATGTAACAAGCTGATGTAACAAGCTGATGTAACAAACTGATGTAACAAACTGATGTAACAAACTGATGTAACAAGCTGATGTAACAAACTGATGTAACAAACTGATGTAACAAACTGATGTAACAAACTGATGTAACAAACTGATGTAACAAACTGATGTAACAAACTGATGTAACAAACTGATGTAACAAACTGATGTAACAAACTGATGTAACAAACTGATGTAACAAACTGATGTAACAAACTGATGTAACAAACTGATGTAACAAACTGATGTAACAAACTGATGTAACAAACTGATGTAACAAACTGATGTAACAAACTGATGTAACAAACTGATATAACAAACTGATGTAACAAACTGATGTAACAAACTGATGTAACAAACTGATGTAACAAACTGATGTAACAAACTGATGTAACAAACTGATGTAACAAACTGATGTAACAAACTGATGTAACAAACTGATGTAACAAACTGATGTAACAAACGTTACCTTGATGTGTGACGTGTATGTGTGCTAGTGATTCTGGTTCTCTTCAGCGTTAGAAAAAAACACAATATTTATTTATGTCTGTGTTCAATAACATGAAAACATTGAGAGGAAAAATTACGTGTTATTTTATTTAAGAAATGATTTGAGGTATATAATTTTTCTTTGGATGTTGCAAGCTTGAAATTCACGTTTTTTTTTTTTTTTACAGTTATCTGCATGTGTGTTGTAGGTGTGTGTTGCACGAGTGTGTTGAGGTAGTTATCTCGTTATCTACTGTGTGTCGTTGTCAAATCACTATCGAGGTCTGTTATAGTTGCTGAATTTTTAGTCGCCAAAACGAGTTAAATTTAATTTGACATATTTTGGATGCCTCGGGATTCCAAACTACCCAGTTTGTACAGAGGGAATAACATCATTTAGATGACCACTTGTAGCACCTTTCACTTGGTAGTGGGGGTTATCTTGAGATGATTTCGGGGCTTAGCGTCCCCGCCGCCCGGTCCTCGACCAGGCCTCCTTTTTGTTACACACCCCCCAGGAAGCAGCAGTTTGCAGCTGTCTAACTCCCAGGTACCTATTTACTGCTAGGTAACAGGGGCATCAGGGGTGAAAGAAACATTTTGCCCAGTTGTCTCCGCCTCCACCGGGGATCGAACCCGGAACTTCACGACTACGAATCCGAAGCACTGTCCACCCACCTGTCAGGCGCTGGGGAATGTGTTTTTGATGTGGACCCCCTTTGATGCAGGGGGTATGTAATGATGTAGGGGGCTGTATTAATGTATGGGAGTGTATTGATGTAGGGTGGTGTAGTTATGTTGGTGGCTGTAGCGATATTGGAGGGTTATAGTGAAGTGGAAGGCATTCATTTTGTACACTTTGCCGACTGGGGAGCCGGTCGGCCGAGCGGACAGCACGCGGGACTTGTGATCCTGTGGTCCTGGGTTCGATCCCAGGCGCCGGCGAGAAACAATGGGCAGAGTTTCTTTCACCCTATGCCCCTGTTACCTAGCAGTAAAATAGGTACCTGGGTGTTAGTCAGCTGTCACGGGCTGCTTCCTGGGGGGTGGAGGTCTGGTCGAGGACCGGGCCGCGGGGACACTAAAAGCCCCGAAATCATCTCAAGATAACCTCTCAAGACTATAATATTACATTTTTCAGTCTGTAGTGTTGGTTGAGTCATGGGTGGAAAGTCTGTTGGGAGGAAGGGAAGGTTTGTCAAGGATTAATGCCGGTATTCTACCGGGTAAATGTTCCAATTTCTTCTGTGAGAGGCGAGTCATTGTCGGTGTTTCAGTCTGCCCACAGTGGCGTCGGCGGCTCCCCCTCCCCCCAGACAGTGCGAGGATACTGCTCGTTCGAGTATGTGAGAAGGGAATGGGAATTACTTATTTCATCCATGATTGCCAGTTTGTTGAGAGAGTGTGTTGAGTGTGTGTGTGTTGAGTGTGTGGGTGTTGAGTGTGTGTGTGTTGAGTGTGTGGGTGTTGAGTGTGTGTGTGTTGAGTGTGGGTGTTGAGTGTGTGTGTGTTGAGTGTGTGGGTGTTGAGTGTGTGTGTTGAGTGTGTGTGTTGAGTGTGTGAGTGTTGAGTGTGTGTGTGTTGAGTGTGTGTGTAGAGTATGTGTGTTGAGTGCGTGTATTGAGTGTGTGTGTTGAGTGTGTGTGTAGAGTGTGTGTGTTGAGTGCGTGTATTGAGTGTGTGTGTTGAGTGAGTGTGTTGAGTGTGTGTGTGTTGAGTGTGTGTGTAGAGTGTGTGTGTTGAGTGTGGGTGTTGAGTGCGTGTGTTGAGTGAGTGTGTTGAGTGTGTGTTGAGTGTGTGTGTTGAGTGAGTGTGTTGAGTGCGTGTGTTGAGTGAGTGTGTTGAGTGTGTGTTGAGTGAGTGTGTTGAGTGTGTGTTGAGTGTGTGTGTTGAGTGAGTGTGTTGAGTGTGTGTGTTGAGTGTGTGTTGAGTGAGTGTCGACTACTGGCAGTATACACTACTGACCCTCCCCAAGATACAACCCTCAATATTAACATTAACTCCCAGAAATCTATTTAATACTCGGTGAACAGAGGCATCAGATGAAGAGAAACGTGCCCTTCCGTTACTGGCCTGCACCCCTCTCCCCCCCCTCCCTCAAAAATTGAACCAGGGTCCCGCGATTGTGAGTCGAGAACGTAGACCACTATAACTCATCAAATTTGTTAGGTTCTCACGCTAGATTGTTTCCCCTACATATCTCTGAAGACCCTGAACCATACATTATGTAGTGGCATGATACCAATGGTGTTTCATTGTATGTTGAGGGATTACTACATATGTACTGTGAACAATCACCTGTTGGAGATAGTCACATATATAATTTGTGTTCAATCACATGGTAATGATCAATGGAAAAAATTTCTATTAATATGCACTTTAATATTTATGTGGAGTTATAACTACACACGTAACAGGCGTACCTTTAGTTAGAGAATGGGAGGTTCGGTGAGGATAGAGACACACACCACGGGGATAGGGACGTACCGTGAGGATAGAGACACACACCACGGGGATAGGGACGTACCGTGAGGCTAGAGACACACACCACGGGGATAGGGACGTACCGTGAGGCTAGAGACACACACCACGGGGATAGGGACGTACCGTGAGGATAGAGACACACACCACGGGGATAGGGACGTACCGTGAGGATAGAGACACACACACCACGGGGATAGAGACGTACCGTGAGGCTAGAGACACACCACGGGGATAGGGACGTACGGTGAGGCTAGAGACACACACCACGGGGATAGGGACGTACCGTGAGGATAGAGACACACACCACGGGGATAGGGACGTACCGTGAGGATAGAGACACACACCACGGGGATAGGGACGTACCGTGAGGATAGAGACACACACACCACGGGGATAGGGACGTACCGTGAGGATAGAGACACACACCACGGGGATAGGGACATACTGTGAGGATAGAGACACACACACCACGGGGATAGGGACGTACCGTGAGGCTAGAGACACACACCACGGGGATAGGGACGTACCGTGAGGATAGTCTTGGGCAGGTGTCGGTCGTCCTCTTCCGTGATCTGCGTCTCGTGCAGGTGACGGGGGAAGTAGGGAAGATGGTCGTTGACGTCCTCCACCAGCACTACTACCCTGGCCTCGCTCCTCCCCCCACTGTGGCCACCTCCTCTTCCATCTGCTCCTCCTTCAGCGCCTCCTTCGCCGCTGCCTGCGCCAGTAACCTCGACTAGAAGTTCGTGCTAGTTTCGCATGGGAAGGAAAATAGAAATTGTCAGTACACCACACGTCGAAATAAGCAACCTACACTAATACACCGTCCACTACTTCGACTATTAAGTCTCTCTCTCTCTCTCTCTCTCTCTCTCTCTCTCTCTCTCTCTCTCTCTCTCTCTCTCTCTCTCTCTCTCTCTCTCTCTCTCTCTCTCTCTCTCTCTCTCTCTCTCTCACCTTTTTCTGCTGCTCGTAGTCGAGTGGACGAAGGAGGGAGAGACGTCCTGTGCTCTGGTCAAGGGAGAACGTCCCCGCCTCGTTGCCAGCCTTGATCTCAAACCTCAAAGACCCACCTGCATCAGGGAGAAGGTGTGAGAGGGGGGGAGAGAACTCCACGCTGAGAGAATGAGTCAAAAATGGTCGAGAGATTGTGCCAATACGGACGAAAAGAATGAGAGACAAAGAGAGAGAGAGGGATATAGAGGAGACAATAAATGGTAGAAAGTGATGGTGGTGGTAGAGAAAGACATAGTGATAAATGTGAGAAAGATACAGTAAGGTATGGGTGGTTAAGATAGGGGGAGAGAGATGTATATGAGATAGATGGTGTGATATGAAAATTAAAAGAATGAAAAACTTAGATAAACATGTAGACGAGGAGTCACAATAACGTGGCTGAAATATGTTGACCAAACCACACTCTAGAAAGTGAAGGGACGACGACGTTTCGGTCCGTCCTGGACCATTCTCAAGTCGATTGTCTTGACATTATCAAGGCAATGGACTTGATAATGGTCCACGACGGACCGAAACGTCGTCGTCTCTTCACTTTCTAGTGTGTGGTTTGGTCAACATTTCTTAGATAAACATCACTAATAATGATAGCACCATAACAACAATTTAGAAAGCAAACATAAGTATAAGTTAAAATTATTATTATTATTATTATTATTATAGCAGTAGTAAGAAATATAACAATGATAACACGACAATAAAGCACAATAATGTGTCATATCAGCTGATAAACAAGGCCATTAAGCATAATAACCTCTGACCCTGGCTCATTTGCATACCTCTCCTCTAACTCGTAAAATAATCTGATTAAGTCGACTTCCGGAAAGGTTCAGATGAGCGTTTTATGCAGTTTGGGTCCAACTGTGGACAATAAGCGCTTCTTAATGTGTTGTATATTACCCCCCCCCCCCCACAGTCTACAGTGGTGTTCATTATGAACAACGACGAATCTTGGTATTACTTTCTTGGTCTAATCTGATATGTATTTATTTTTCCTATATTATTATCATTTGTTATTTTTCCCATATCATAAACATTACGTAACAAGGCTATATTAAAAAAGCAAATTTAGCCATAAATTTAGCTATTCTATATAAAAGCCAGACATGCCCACGCCGTTGTTGACCTGCCGACCTTTTTAATGTTACCTCATTGCCGGTCTCGCTTCATGCAGGTCGGCGTTCAGTCCCCGACCGTCCATGGTGTTGGGCGCCATTTCTTCCCTTTCGTCCCATCCCGAATCCGTATCCTGACCCCTTCCAAGGGCTACAAAGCCGTATTGGCTTGGCGCTTTCTCGTGATAGTTCCCTTTCCACTCGGTCAATAGGAAGAGTCTTCAGAATTAGTTTCTAGTAACTTATAGTCATAGAAATCCAGTCATGGAAAACACACACACACACACACACACACACACACACACACACACACACACACACACACACACACACACACACACACATGGCACTGAATGCCAGTTCACACAGTTCACAGTTCACACAGTGAACAGTTCACAGTTCACACACACACATGGCACTGAATTCGCGAGGCACTGAATGCCAGTTTCCATGGAGTGTTCACTACCGAGCCTGAGCAGCTCCCATTGTTGGAAGGGGTTACCCTAGATGAAAGACTATCAGATATAGAGGTGACAGCAGAGGAGGTAATGAAACAGTTGACAACTCTAGATGCAACTAAAGCAGTTGGACCAGACAAAGTATCACCGTGGATACTAAAAGAAGCAGCACAGGCCCTCAGCGTGCCTCTGGCAATGATCTTTAATGAGTCACTTATGTCAGGAGAATTGCCCAGTTGCTGGAAGAAGGCAAATGTCGTGCCGATCTTCAAGAAAGGAGATAGGGAGGAGGCACTTAACTACAGACCTGTATCACTGACAAGCATCCCCTGTAAAATACTGGAAAGAATAATTAGGCTGCGACTGGTTGCACACCTGGAGAACATTAGGTTTGTGAACAAACATCAACATGGGTTCTGGACAGGGAAATCGTGCCTAGCAAACCTTCTGGAATTCTATGATAAAATAACGAGGATAAGACAGGACAGAGATGGTTGGGCAGACTGCATATTTCTGGACTGCCAAAAAGCCTTTTATACAGTACCGCACATGAGACTGCTGTTCAAGCTCGAGAGGCAGGCGGGGGTGGGGGGAAAGGTCCTAGAATGGATAAGGAACTACCTAACAGGAAGGAGCCAAAGAGTTACGGTAAGGGGCGAGAAGTCGGACTGGCGAACAGTAACAAGTGGAGTACCACAAGAATCGGTGCTGGGACCAATTCTATTTCTTGTATATGTTAACGACATGTTTACAGGCGTAGAGTCCTACATGTCGATGTTTGCGGATGATGCAAAGTTGATGAGAAGAGTTGTGACAGATGAGGATTGCAGGATCCTCCAAGAGGACCTGAACAGATTGCAGAGATGGTCAGAGAAATGGCTACTAGAATTCAACACGAGCAAATGTAAAGTTATGGAAATGGGACTAGGAGATAGGAGACCAAAGGGACAGTAACAATGAAGGGGAACAGCCTACCTGTAACGACGCGTGAAAGAGACCTGGGGGTGGACGTAACACCTAATCTATCTCCTGAGGCACATATTAATAGGATAACGACAGCAGCGTACTCTACACTGGCAAAAGTTAGAACATCATTCAGAAACCTAAGTAAGGAGGCATTTAGGGCGCTTTACACTGCCTACGTAAGGCCAGTCTTAGAGTATGCCGCCTCATCATGGAGTCCCCATCTGAAGAAGCATATAATGAAACTGGAAAAGGTTCAGAGGTTTGCAACGAGACTCGTCCCAGAGCTACGAGGGATGGGGTATGAAGAGCGCCTGAGGGAACTGTGCCTTACGACACTAAAAAGAAGAAGGGAGAGGGGGGACATGATAGGAACGTATAAGATACTCAGAGGAATTGACAGAGTGGACATAGACGAAATGTTCACACGGAATAGTAACAGAACGAGAGGACATGGATGGAAGCTTGAAACTCAGATGAGTCACAGAGATGTTAGGAAGTTTTCTTTTAGCGTGAGAGTAGTGGGGAAATGGAATGCACTTCAGGAACAGGTTGTGGAAGCAAATACTATTCATAATTTTAAAACCAGGTATGATAGGGAAATAGGACAGGAGTCATTGCTGTAAACAACCGATGCTCGAAAGGCGGGATCCAAGAGTCAATGCTCGATCCTGCAGACACAACTAGGTGAGTACAACTAGGTGAGTACACACACACACACAAATATATATATATATATATATATATATATATATATATATATATATATATATATATATATATATATATATATATATATATACACACACACACATATCAGAACAGTGTCTAGGAAACATAAACACGCCGGGTTCTGGTGCCCGTAAATAGAAAAAAAAATGTCAAAAATCATTCCTGGAAATTCGGGAACGCGCTGCCAGAGACGCCGTCAGCCTCGGGAATCAACGCGTTGTTGCACATTGTAGGAAAGATGGACAAGTCAGACCACAAATCATATGTCCGAATTGTTGCAGGAGCGTCATGCCCGGACGTAATCTGCCGGCCTGAAATTTTAAGTCATTGGACAACATAAATTTATGATTGAAACAATTCATCGAACCCACGTCCATTGTACTACTAAGTAATGTGTTCTTCAAATCAACTCTTTCCAAGCCAGAATTTACCGCAGTTCCTTCTTGAACGTGACCACAACCAACGCCTGAAACACTCTGGCCACATCTCAACATTCACTGCGTCTCACCACAGAGAATCTCCCGACTCTAGCCATCTCCAGATCTGCCAGTGATCCTGACCACCTACACGAACAACTCTTAAAACAAGGCAGAGACTTTTCTCAGTCAACAGGTGGCCAAGATACCCTGAGTGACGACAAGAATATCACAAGCAACAGCGGGAAGAGGTGGACGGTCGAAAGTCATGACTTCAAGCAAGAAAGAGACAGACACTATAGCAGCTATTGGAGAACATAGATTTACACTCTGAAGAGGAGGTCTAGCAGGATAGGTAGTGCCGATAAAAACCTTCATCTGGTCATCAGAGAAGCTACAGTGAAGCGTTCAATCACATAAAGGCACAGGCCCATCAATCCGGGTTCCAGATTGATGGGTTGATGGCTGGTATTAACTGGGTACCAACCATAAAGAAGCATCAGGTAATACTAATAATGTTGCAGATGGAGCTGACAAGATAAGGGCCAGACGATAACCCCAACGCACCAGGAACTTTACCACGAGGTGAAGCAAACAATCAGAGATAACAACAGGACCAAAAGACCTGAAGTGTAAACACCTGCGAGGCTGCAGGCACCCCCTCAACACCTGCTAGGTGGTGTTAGATACACAGGGGCGTGAGACACACGCTTACAGAGTACCACGAGGAGAAGAACTGGCGACGACACATTTACAACGCCACACACACAGGTTGTAAAACACATTTGACTACAACCTCACTGAAGCCAACATGACTCATTAACATTCATCTACCGTATAAATACTACTGACGTGAGTAACAGAGAGTGGGCCAGCCAGAAGCTCGAGGCCCGCGCTGAAAATTCTCTGCCCCCCCCCCAAAAAAAAAAATAAAGAAAACAAAAATTAGACTGTCCTTCACGCCTTCATTTTGCAGCTTGAGGGTGCAGCCGGAGACTGAGCGAGGCACTCTTTAACATTCCAGTTCCAGCCGGGCTCTATCACAGCTCTAGCAGGGCTCTGTCACAGCCTCACTGTGGCTCTAAAGACAGAATTACAGACAGGACAATGAGCCTACTAGGGGTGGGGCGGAGAGATCATAATAAGCTTCGTCTTGTCCCGTTACTGTAGGCGAGAGTACCTTAAGTATTATTTAGTTAATGTAGATGAGTTTAAGTAACTTTATAAGTATGGTGTAAGCAGTATATTCCGAGCGGGTTGGTTAGGTCACATACAGGTCTTTCCTGATAATACTAGTCCATCATCACCACCACCACCACCATCCCCACCATCCCCTCCACCATCCCCACCACCACCACACCACCACACCACTACCACCACCTCACTCCAGACAGACACCTCAAGGAGGCCCTGAACCATAACACAGCCTCCTTTGACAAACCGGTTAAGTCCCTGAGGACCAAGTTAAGGGGCGGACCTTACTATGTACCCTGCTTCATCTCCACACAACCCACGCATCTTTGTCCTCCTTTAGTAGTTCCTCAACAGTTAACTTTTTGATATACCTCCTGACCTCGTCTGTAAATATCTAGTTATGGCTCGGTATGTAGATGAGGCCGCTGATTGTACCTGATGCAGGAGATTGTGTCTGATGCATGCAACTCTGGCTGATGCAGCTGATTGTACCTGACTGCAGGAGATTGTGTCTGATGCATGGAACTCTGGCTGATGCAGCTGATTGTACCTGATGCAGGAGATTGTGTCTGATGCATAAAGCTTTGACTAATAGAAGTGATCAAATATGATATATGTGATTGTGATTGATGAAGGTGATTAAGGCTTACGCGGGTGATTGTTGATAATGGTTGGGTTAATGTGAATGACGCAGACGATTATGACTAAGCTGATTGTGTCTAGCGATGATGATTGTGCTGACGCAGACCATTGTTTGTGGCGTATATGAGGCTCCAGCTAACCCATCGCGCACAAAATAAACATATGCCATTTCCCGTCAAAAAAAAAAAGCAGTTCAGCTCCTTCTCGTCGAGAATTATATCAAGTGTTTTCAGCTCCCTTTTTCTTTTTATTTGGTTTAGAAAAATCCCAGGAGTCAAGAGTCAGTATTCACAGAGCCACTTCAGGGATCTGCACCTCTTATCTCGATCATGGTGGCTTAGATGGTATCTTACTGAGCAGTTTACGACCTCTGAACCGTTACAAAGTCGACCAAAACAAGATCAACCTTCTTTTGAGGAGAGCATCATAGGACTCCGGGGAGGAGTAAACTGGGTTAATCCCCACTGGGTTTAAGGCATCGTATTAATTACGGATTAATACGACGCCTTTCGTAGGAGATTCGAATTCGGGTCTCAAAAAAAACTCGAGGCACTCGCTCAAGCAATCAGACGAATGGACGCTCATTGTATTACACTGTCTCATAATCACCTAATTAGCACTCAATTGTGACCTTTCAACCGTCCTTTGCGCCTGGTGGTAACCTAGCTGAGGTCATGCACGTGTGACCGGCAAGGTCGTGGGTAGTAATATGGCGTTCAGGTGCATCGTCGGGGATTCGAACTCTTTAAGAATGGCTTATAGTCGCCTTTGAGTACCAGTTAGTATTCTGATGCGAGAGAGAGAAAGGGGGGAGAGAGAGAGAGAGAGAGAGAGAGAGAGAGAGAGAGAGAGAGAGAGAGAGAGAGAGAGAGAGAGAGAGAGAGAGAGAGAGAGAGAGAGAGAGAGAAAGAGAGACAGACAGACAGACAGAGACAGAGACAGAGAACCCTAAGGAAGTTCATAACTGATTATTCTAAAAGTCATTCAGTTAAGGACAATTGGATCTTAATATGGAATGATTCTCAACGTTACTGAGCTCATAGCTAAATTTATATTCATTTCAAGACGAATAATTTTTCATAAATCTTATCATTAAATTGCATATAATACTTGGCTGACATGACCTTAAGTTAATTAAGGTTGTCCTTGAGCATGTGTTGAGTGTTTTCTTTCTTTCCTGCTAAATAAACATGTCACTCTTCATCTTATATATTGTAGTCTGCTACTATACGATTGCTATATCGTTATAGTAAATCGCATTCCCCATCAATATGCTAATTAACTCATCACAATACCTGTCCCGTCGCTCACAGGCGACGGGACAGTTGACAGGGGACAGGGACAGGACAGGGACCCGATCACTATAACTCTGATTACTTGTCCCATCCTTCACTAATTACCTATGTAAACCAATATACCTTTTTTTTGTTAAAATAATTATGGGTTGATTATATTTAAAAAAATAACCTACTCAATCACCAGCTAATAACACCTTTATAATTACTTTAGTGTCATTAATGCTAGCCGCAAACACCCACGAGATAATTAATAATCATTAGTGTGTCTCGAAGAATTAGTTAACGTAAGAGCAAATCCCTAAACGTAGCTTCAATATTGCTTTTTCCACCCGATATCTAGACCATTAAAACTCTTGGAAAACCTGAATGTTTCCTCCCATTATATTAATAAACACAAAACGATAGATTTTTCCTGAGGTTGGTGATTAGGAAGAGCAGAAATATATTTAGGCCGAAATATCGGGTCTCAACCCTGTATCCGCCGCCCCCCCCCCCTCACATACACACACCATCCCTGTAACCCCCTCCCCCCTCCCCCCATATACACACACACACACACACACATACACCTTCCCTATCTCCGCCCAAACACACCCTCTTCGTCTCCAGCGTGACAGTAGCCATTTCCTCGACACTCTCGCGTGATCAGTGTAAACATCTCGACACCCTCTCCATCTCCACACACACACACACACACACACACACACACACACACACACACACACACACACACACACACACTCTCTCTCTCTCTCTCTCTCTCTCTCTCTCTCTCTCTGCGTCTCAACACACACACACACACACACACACACACACACACACACACACACACACACACACACACACACACACACACATACACACACACAAACACACACACACACACACACACACACACACACACACACACACACACATACACACACACAATACACACACACACTACACACACACTACACACACACACACACACACACACACACACACACACACACACACACACACACACACACACACACACACACACACACACACACACACATACACACACACACACTTAATCACTGCAACCATTATCACTGCACATCATCTCCTTCCCTGTAACCAAAAAGTTGTACTCAGTAAGCAAATCTCTCATCTGATAGATTGCGTCATTACTCTTAACGTAAGATAGTGTGCGTCATTGCTCTTAACGTAAGATAGTGTGCGTCATTGCTCTTAACGTAAGATAGAGTGCGTCATTGCTCTTAGCGTAAGATAGAGTGCGTCATTACTCTTAACGTAAGATAGAGTGCGTCATTGCTCTTAACGTAAAATAGAGTGCGTCATTGCTCTTAACGTAAGATAGAGTGCGTCATTGCTCTTAACGTAAGATAGTGTGCGTCATTGCTCTTAACGTAAGATAGAGTGCGTCATTGCTCTTAACGTAAGATAGTGTGCGTCATTGCTCCTAACGTAAGATAGTGTGCGTCATTACTCTTAACGACGCCCATGAAATAGTTCATCTCTTCTCGATGGTACTAAAATCCTATTTGAACCTTTGTCATAACACTACCCAATAGCCGAAGCCTATTGGGCTCTAACGTAGAGTCTGCGGCTCTAATGGTCGTAGAGTTTCTGAAATGCCGTGTCTACGGCTCTAATGGTCGTAATTTGCAGCGGTGTGTGTGTGTGTGACCACTTTGCCGGCGTGTTCTCAGGTCAGATTCCTGCCACTTTTCGGCTATTCGATCCCCTCTAATGATGCTCAGAATATCCTTAATGAGAGAGAGAGAGAGAGAGAGAGAGAGAGAGAGAGAGAGAGAGAGAGAGAGAGAGAGAGAGAGAGAGAGAGAGAGAGAGAGAGACAGGGAGAGAGGGAGAGAATGAAATAATAAGAATGTAGAGTAGATGGAGATGAAGATAATATAGAATATATAGATATCGCGAACTGAGAGAGGGAGAAAGCGAAGAGAAAGAGAGGGGAGGAGAGAAGACATAGAGAACAGGGAAAGAAAAGAGAGAGAGACAGAGACCTTTCCCAAATATTTCACAGCCTGGTCTTGGCATCTACTGCCGAATTTTATGAAATTCCTCCGGTGAGAAAGTCTGAGTTTACCTACGAAGTATCCAACCTGGTCTCCCTATCAGGGCGTTCCCTTGCCTCCCCCTCTCCCCTCACGTGGTTGTCAAAGTCAGTTTACCTTTTCCAAGAAGAGTACTATTTGTTACCTAATTGCTCTCTCTCTCTCTCTCTCTCTCTCTCTCTCTCTCTCTCTCTCTCTCTCTCTCTCTCTCTCTCTCTCTCTCTCTCTCTCTCTCTCACTAGGTCCCCGAGTTTTGACTTGATCACCTCAAACCCCTTTTTTCTAACACATTTCAGCCGTAACACACCTCTCTTCTCCTTTCAAAAAAGCAGAGATGGTAGCCCCGATTTTCCAAATAAAACAAAAATAGAATCGGTCTCCCCTCTGTTGACTGGGCAGTGAATGCTCTGACCTCTGACCCCAAATGCTAGTCACTCAAAGACCAAGTATAATGTTGTTGTTAGAGATTCAGCTACTCGGAACAAGTTCCAAGTAGCACGGGTTATGGTGAGGCCGTAACTTACCTGGCACAGGAGCGGGGCAAGAAGCACGGGCTATGGTTAGCCTCGTGGACGGGAGATGTCTCCCATGACCAAGTATTAGCTCGCTCACTTGAAGTCTGAACTGTGAACGCTCCTAGGAATGGCGCTCCTAGGGATGGCACTCCTAGGGATGGCGCTCCTAGGGATGGCACTCCTAGGGATGGCACTCTTAGGGATGGCACTCCGTGCACAAAGGAGTTATGGTGATCGTCAAGAAGAGCCTCAACATCACCTAGTTACCTGAGCCTAGCAAGAGACAACTCTGTTTCTAATCTCCTGTTATTCTTTGTAATGTCCTGTATTCCCACGAACAGCATGGAAGGTAGCTAGTGTGTGTGTGTGTGTGTGTGTGTGTGTGTGTGTGTGTGTGTGTGTGTGTGTGTGTGTGTGTGTGTGTGTGTGTGTACTCACCTAATTGTACTCACCTAATTGTGCTTGCGGGGGTTGAGCTCTGGCTCATTGGTCCCGCCTCTCAACCGTCAATCAACTGGTGTACAGATTCCTGAGCCTATTGGGCTCTATCATATCTACATTTGAAACTGTGTATGGAGTCAGCCTCCACCACATCACTGCCTAATGCATTCCATTTACTAACTACTCTGACACTGAAAAAGTTCTTTCTAACGTCTCTGTGGCTCATTTGGGTACTCAGCTTCCACCTGTGTCCCCTTGTTCGCGTCCCTCCAGTGTTGAATAGTTCATCCTTGTTTACCCGGTCGATTCCCCTGAGGATTTTGTAGGTTGTGATCATGTCCCCCCTTACTCTTCTGTCTTCCAGTGTCGTAAGGTGCATTTCTCGCAGCCTTTCCTCATAACTCATGCCTCTTAGTTCTGGGACTAGTCTAGTAGCATACCTTTGGACTTTTTCCAGCTTCGTCTTGTGCTTGACAAGGTACGGGCTCCATGCTGGGGCCGCATACTCCAGGATTGGTCTTACATATGTGGTGTACAAGATTCTGAATGATTCCTTACACAGGTTCCTGAACGCCGTTCTGATGTTAGCCAGCCTCGCATATGCCGCAGACGTTATTCTCTTTATGTGGGCTTCAGGAGACAGGTTTGGTGTGATATCAACTCCTAGATCTTTCTCTCTGTCTGTTTCATTAAGTACTTCATCTCCTATTCTGTATCCTGTGCCTGGCCTCCTGTTTCCACTGCCTAGTTTCATTACTTTGCATTTACTCGGGTTGAACTTCAACAGCCATTTGTTGGACCATTCACTCAGTCTATCCAGGTCATCTTGTAGCCTCCTACTATCATCCTCTGTTTCAATCCTCCTCATAATTTTTGCATCGTCGGCAAACATTGAGAGGAACGAATCTATACCGTTTCTATGTGTGTGTGTGTGTGTGTGTGTGTGTGTGTGTGTGTGTGTGTGTGTGTGTGTGTGTGTGTGTGTGTGTGTGTGTGTGTGTGTGTGTGTGTGACCATACGTGTATATAACCACTGTTGCTGACTCTTCGTCTTCAGACCTGGTCAAACAGGAGCTGCCGCCAGTCAGGCAAATGACCAGGTCCAGTTGGCACAATGAATTAAACTACAATTACAAATGTGTTGATCTGAGACCTTTAACCCTCCCCCCCCCCCCCATCCCCCCGGAAAAATAGCACCAAACAGCTACCTTAAGGACTTGGGCTCCAAACTAATCGAACCAACAGGGGACCCAACGACAGCCAGGTTCCTTTACCACAGCTTCAGTAATGCAATCCAGAGGTGAAGGTTCACTGCAGCGTTGGTTCCTCCTGCCTGACATCCAGGGAGGTTGAGGTAAGGGGGGTAGAAATAGCATAAGCTACTCTATCCCTTTGAGATGTTTTGTTTTCTTGTCTCAATAAACATACTTGAACTTGAACTTGAGGTGCTGTACTACCACTGATATATGACGACAATGTTCCGACCCACGCCAGACCTATTTTCATGATTGAGGGATGCGCTGGAGACCCCTGGTCGAGTCCCTTAATGCAGGGATCGTATCCTGGTCGTGAACCCTGGCGGAGGGAAACACATACCTTGGTGGAGTATCCTGACGCAGAGATCGGACCTTCGTCGTGTGTCCTGACGAAAAGGGAACCCACTCTGGCGGACAGGAATCTTCACCGGGGACGTAACCTGACGGAGGAGGAGGAACGTACCTTGGTCGTGTACCCTGACGGAGAGCTGGAGGAGGGGACGAGGGCCGGTGTTCTCCAGCACCCGCGCGGTGTACACCTCCTGCGTGAACTCCACAGGGCCGCTTCCAACCAGCTTGGTCACTGGAAAGACACAATACTCGCCATGTTATGAGACGCAGCCACTTACTGCTTTCAAGGGTCATGGTGATCTGATGAATATGATTCAATATTTGGTTTGGTATTGACAAATGTTTAGTGATGTAAAGATAAAAGATATGTTCTTAGGAGACACAAAAGATATGTTCTTAGGGGAGACAAAAGATTTGTCTGAGTCGTATGAGAGAGAGAGAGAGAGAGAGAGAGAGAGAGAGAGAGAGAGAGAGAGAGAGAGAGAGAGAGAGAGAGAGAGAGAGAGGAACCACTACCTCTACACTTCACCACTTCACTTCAGCAAACAAGAGGGAATGTTAAAAATAATCGTGGATTACCTAACTTAACCTCTCTACTCCTTCCCATCTTCCTTAACTGCTTCTTCATTCCCATTCTTTTCCCTCTTTGCGCGTTTTTTGTTTCTCCATAATTCCTTTCCCCTCTTCTTTACCTTATTCGATTCATCTCCTATATATTATTCTCTTTACCTCAACTTGCCAGTCTTCTCACATCTTCCTTTCCGCATTCCCTTTTCTGTTTTATCCCTCACCTTCTCCCCCTCTCTACAACATTGTGCCTCACGTCCCTCTCACTCCTATTATCAGTGTTGCTTCTCCCACCCCTTCCCTCCCATCCTCCCTTCCCTTCTCCTCCTTCCCAGCCCTTCTACCACCTCCTTCTCCCTCCAGTCCCTCCACCTACCTCTCCCCCATTCCCTATCTCCTCCAATCCCACTCCCTCTCCCTTCTCTCCCCTCACCTCCCATTCTTTCCCCTCCCGCTCCCTGTGAAACAGCACTACCCCCCCCCCCCAACCCCTTTCCCTATTAGGCCAGATTACCGCTGAACTTCCGTTCTAACTCTTGCTTGCCGGCCTGAGAGGGTAATTGGCAAAGCGTGAGAGGGAGAAAATACAGCGATGTTTTGCAGGTGAGAACCTAGACTATATTACCAATTGGTTTACAGGGGGGCGCAACGAGGCTGCTTTAACGAATTGTGTAAAGGTGTTTTCTGGTGCGTTTTCACTTGCTAAACTGGAGCAATAAATTTGGTAATTAACCCACGAAGTTCTAATTATTAATATGCTGGTCTGTCATAAGTGGAGATGAAAGATATATATATTTAGAGATAGGGAGAGAGAGAGAGAGAGACAGAGAGAGAATGAGAGAGACAGAGACAGAGAGAAGGATATATTTTCTATCATTACAAGGGGTTATGAGGTACGGTCAACAATATATATCGTATGTGAAAAGCGTGCACGCAAATGCGTGTACTCAAAAGCTTTCTCCCAAAAACTTATATATATTCACAAAAGCGTATACAATACAGCCGCCATGGTGGGGAAAGTTGCATAGTAAGTGAAGGATAAAGTTTGTAAAGTGACTTGAAGGTTGTGGAAGTTGTTATAGTTAGGATAATGTAGCTGGTTTGGTGGTTGTGATTGTGTAGTGATTGTGTGGGTGTGAGTGTGTGGGTTATGAGTGTGTGTGGGTTATGAGTGTGTGTTGGTTATGAGTGTGTGGGTAGTGAGTGTGTGTTGTGAGTGTGTGGGTGAAGATGTGTGTGGTTCTACCGTTCTCACACCATAATATCCTTCTATATCTAAGCCTAACATGTCCCATAGTTAGGCCTAAGAAATCAATATGTTGATACACACCTCAATCTCTCTAATTCAAAGTCATCCATTTATTGTGAACGAAATATATTTTCTGGCACAGAATCATGCCCTTTCCTCTCCTTCTTCGCTTCTCACCTCTCTTTTTCTTCTCTCCCTTTTCTTGTCTCCTCCCTCTCCCTCCTAATACATCTCGTTCTTGCATTTTCTCTCTTCATATTATTCATCTCTCTCCTCTCTCTTTCTCTCTCTCTCTCTCTCTCTCTCTCTCTCTCTCTCTCTCTCTCTCTCTCTCTCTCTCTCTCTCTCTCTCTCTCTCTCTCTCTCTCTCTCTCTCTCTCTCTCTCTCTCTCTCTCTCTCTCTCTCTCTCTCTCTCTCTCTCTATCCTCAAACTTTCGTTTTCCTCCCTCTTTCCCCCACTTCCTGTTTTCCTTCCTCCCTTTCCTTTTTCTGTTTCTTTCCCGTATTCACATCAATCACTAACAGTACCATCTCCTCTTCCTTCCCACCACTTGCTGGGGGACTCCCATCCCCATAAACCCCCTTCAACCCCCCCTTCAACCCCTCTTCCCCCCCCCTTAAACGCAGCCCCCAGCCCTTCAACCCCCACAACAATGACAACCAATTATGTTCCCGCCCCAAAAAAATTATGTACCAAAATATTCCTATACAATAAACACATCAGATTAGCTTAACACCAGTAATGAAGGTAGAGGCGGGCGGCCGGGCGTGGCGGAGGGTTCCATTGGGCGTGTAATAATCCGGTTTAGAGAGAGAGAACTGGAAACATGTGTTCCGGATAAACAGGTGACGCGCGGCCCCCATCCGGATGCGCGCGCTCCGCCGGATTCATCGCGGATTGGCCCCGTTTTTAATTTGAGTCGCATGAATACTTTTGGTTTATACAGAGGGGTTTTCCCTGGCTTTATGGAATAAAAATTACTAATACCATGCTTTTGTGTTTATTATTTTGTTTTAATATAGAATGCGTGTGTGTGAAAGTCAGAGACAGAGTGGGAGAGAGAGAGAGAGAGAGAGAGAGAGAGAGAGAGAGTGGGAGAGAGAGAGAGAGAGAGAGAGAGAGAGTGGGAGAGAGAGAGAGAGAGAGAGAGAGAGAGAGAGAGAGAGAGAGAGAGAGAGTGGGAGAGAGAGAGAGAGAGACAGAGAGAGAGACAGAGAGAGAGACAGAGAGAGAGACAGAGAGAGAGAGAGAGAGAGAGACAGAGAGAGAGAGACAGAGAGAGAGACAGAGAGAGAGAGAGAGAGAGAGAGAGAGAGAGAGAGAGAGACAGAGAGAGAGAGAGAGAGAGAGAGAGAGAGAGAGAGAGAGAGAGAGAGAGAGAGAGAGAGAGAGAGAGACAGAGAGAGAGAGAGAGAGAGAGAGAGAGAGAGAGAGAGAGAGAGAGAGAGAGAGAGAGAGAGAGAGAGAGAGAGAGAGAGACAGAGAGAGAGAGAGAGAGAGAGAGAGAGAGAGAGAGAGAGAGAGAGAGAGAGAGAGAGAGAGAGAGAGAGAGAGAGAGAGAGACAGAGAGAGAGACAGAGAGAGAGACAGAGAGAGAGAGAGAGAGAGAGAGAGAGAGAGTGGGAGAGAGAGAGAGAGAGAGAGAGAGAGAGAGAGAGAGAGAGACAGAGAGAGAGAGAGAGAGAGAGAGAGAGAGAGAGAGAGAGAGAGAGAGAGTGGGAGAGAGAGAGAGAGAGACAGAGAGAGAGACAGAGAGAGAGACAGAGAGAGAGACAGAGAGAGAGAGAGAGAGAGAGACAGAGAGAGAGAGACAGAGAGAGAGACAGAGAGAGAGAGAGAGAGAGAGAGAGAGAGAGAGAGAGAGAGAGAGAGAGAGAGAGAGAGAGAGAGAGAGAGAGAGAGAGAGAGAGAGAGAGAGAGAGAGAGAGAGAGAGAGACAGAGAGAGAGAGAGAGAGAGAGAGAGAGAGAGAGAGAGAGAGAGAGAGAGAGAGAGAGAGAGAGAGAGAGAGAGAGGCATAAGTGAAGGAGGATGAAGATAATGAGGAGTTGAATTAAAGATAGATGACGACTGTGGCAAAGAAAATAAATTAGGACTACGTTAAATATTTTAAAATAGTTTATACGTATTTGACTTGTCTACATGGCATTTGAATTCTGTTAAAGTCAGATCCCTGATATATAGATGGAGCTCAGATCCCTGGTATATTGATATATGATAGAAGGTCAGATCCTTTATATATAGGAGGAAGTCAGATCCCTGATATATAGATGGAGCTCAGATCCCTGATATATTGATATATGATAGAAGGTCAGATCCTTTATATATAGGAGGAAGTCAGATCCCTGATATATAGGAGGAAGTCAGATCCCTGATACAAGAGCTGTTGTCAGATCCCCGATTCACAAAACTATTGATATTGTGTAATCTTAAGAAAGTGTTATTTTCACTTGTGATTACTTTGCTAGTACAGTATATGTATATAATTGACGTAAGTATATATATCTAACTCACTATTTTGACATGCTTTTTGGTCATTGTATTTTCTCACTAATAAATTAAGTTAAACGAGGATAATAACTCATAGACTATGCGAACTACAATAAATTCATGAAAGATTTAGTCTATGTAAGGCTCGTTATTAAAATGGTATGCTATTTGTTTCGACAAAGCACATGCCACTGCTGTAATTTTTGTTAACGAATTTGTGTATATATATACATACATACATATGACTTCCAGCAAGTCATCACCAGCAACACCAGCAATCAACAGCCAATTATTGCACAACTATATTCTACCCACCTCAAGACTCCGCTCCAATATAGAAGCATCAAGAAATATGGACCAATAGGCTTTCTACAAACACTTCTATTCAATACCCATTGTTTCTGTTCTGTCTTGTGTTGATACTTTTAATACCCTATTAATATCCCCTCTTGTTCTGTCTTGTGTTAATGCCACATCACCCCTCCCACCTCACTCAAATGTAGATATAAAATCAGAGATACGTAAGTTCTAATCAGTTGTGTATTTGTGAAGTCTTTGAAAATGTAATAAGTTTTACGAAACGCGCCCGTGTCGCGTCAGACTAGAAATATATATATATATATATATATATATATATATATATATATATATATATATATATATATATATATATATATATATATATATATGTCGTACCTAATAGCCAGAACGCACTTCTCAGCCTACTATTCAAGGCCCGATTTGCCTAATAAGCCAAGTTTTCATGAATTAATGTTTTTTCGTCTACCTAACCTACCTAACCTAACCTAACCTAGCTTTTTTTGGCTACCTAACCTAACCTTACCTATAAATATAGGTTAGGTTAGGTTAGGTAGGGTTGGTTAGGTTCGGTCATATATCTACGTTAATTTTAACTCCAATAAAAAAAATTGACCTCATACATAGAGAAAAGGGTTGCTTTATCATTTCATAAGAAAAAAATTATAGTAAATATATTAATTCAGGAAAACTTGGCTTATTAGGCAAATCGGGCCTTGAATAGTAGGCTGAGAAGTGAGTTCTGGCTACTAGGTACGACATATATATATATATATATATATATATATATATATATATATATATATATATATATATATATGTCGTACCTAGTAGCCAGAACGCACTTCTCAGCCTACTATGCAAGGCCTGATTTGCCTAATAAGCCAAGTTTTCATGAATTAATTGTTTTTCGACTACCTAACCTACCTAACCTAACCTAACCTAACTTTTTCGGCTACCTAACTTAACCTAACCGATAAAGATAGATTAGGTTAGGTTAGGTAGGGTTGGTTAGGTTCGGTCATATATCTACGTTAATTTTAACTCCATTAACATTTTTTTTACCTCATACATAATGAAATGTGTAGCTTTATCATTTCATAAGAAAAAAATCAGAGAAAATATATTAATTCAGGAAAACTTGGCTTGTTAGGCAAATCGGGCCTTGCATAGTAGGCCGAGAAGTGCATTCTGGCTACTAGGTACGACATATACATATATATATATATATATATATATATATATATATATATATACATATATATATATATATATATATATATATATATATAACTATATATATATATATATATATATATATATATATATATATATATATATATATATATATATATATATATATATATACACACAACTTGTACAATGATAATAGAGTTCTTCTCTTTAGAGTTAGAGTTCAGAGTTTAGAGTTCTTTAAAAGTTCTTTTCCCCTCTACAGGTTCATAAAGTCGTGTGTGAGGGAGAGTCCAAATGCATGGTTCACCGCCAGCATTGCAAGATTATCTAGTGACGTGACAGCATCAGAGAGGTAACAGCATCAGGGTAAGGTAAGGGCATTAGGGTAAGGAAACGACATCAGGGTAAGGTAACGACATCAACTGAGGTAACTTTATTAGGTGCGTTAGCCAGCTGGACTGGAACATTCAACAACATACTCCGTGCTTACACCCACACACACACACACACACACACACACACACACACACACATTCAGTGTGTGTGTGTCTTTAGTGTCAGAGTGGTTGACAAATGGAATGCATTAGGGGGTGATGTGATGTGGTGGAGGCTGACTCCATACACAGTTTCAAATGTAGATATGACAGAGCCCGATAGGCTCAGGAATCTGTACACCTGTTGATTGACGGTTGAGAGGCG
>NC_091176.1:17650285-17660231 GCF_040958095.1 Procambarus clarkii
CACCTCGTTACGGAAGCGAAACGAGCTCATAAACAGAGGTGTCGAGGACTCGAGAGGTTCAACTCAGGTGTCATTCAGGGAGTTTGAAGTGATTCCAAAGAATTGGAATCAGTTCTTTCGCGGGCCCGCAGTCTCGCCGACTAACGAGTCAGTTCACTTAGGTTAGTGAGCGTAGCGTGGTGATCCCTGGGAGCGCCGGAACACCGTCTACAATACGCTGTGTAGTGTAGAGGTGTAGAGACACCTCCTTAGGTGTTGATAGACGCGGTGTTGAAGGTGTAGTGAGGTGTATCGAACACTATAGGCGGTGTTGACCAAACCAAACATCGTCGTCGTCGTCCCTTCACTTTCTAGTGCGTGGTTTGGTCAACATATTTTTCAGCCAGGTTGTTGTGACTCCTCGTCTACACTATAGGAGGTTGGCCACTTTAGACTACACCACAGTGCAGGTCAAAGGGTAAGTGATCTCTGTATTACTCCAATAGTAATTGTAATTACTTTACGCTAGTTTGATGATTGGTGAACACCAATTAAACAAACTATTGATCTTGTGTTGCTGAAACCGTGATGATTTTTATTTACGATTACGTTATCTTATGGTTCGCAGATAAAGAGATTATATGTTATGAATATCTGTTGAGATCATAGAAAATTTTAACATAGGATAAAACCCGAATTTCAATAAATTTCCATACAGTAATATTCTGATAAATGAAGCTATTAATAAGTCTCGTAAATAAATGAACGATTCGCCAGAAACCTGAAAAGCTTTTATGTTATATTTATGTTATTTGCGATTCAAGATATTGAAAAAAAAAGTCCTAAAAGGAAAACATGTGATACTTTCTTGATTAATAAGGGAAGGGAACTATCAGGGGAAAGGGCTAAGAAAGTAGAATTTGTACTACTTTCTGGCCGGCTGGAAAGGTGTTGCTAGACTAACAGCTAGCAACATCACCTTTAATTACCGTCTACGGGCTCACCATAGCCCGTGCTACTTGGAACTTTTTGCTCCAAGTAGCGATTCTTAAACAACAACAACAACCTATAATTAGCATTTAAAGTAATCTTATCTATTCCGCAATACTAAATGATAATAATCAATAATAATAATAATAATTAGGCCGCCCTATGCATACCTACACATCACTATCAAATTGTACTCCAAAATTGTTGTTGGTTCCAATTTAAATTGTAAAAATGTTCACATGATCACTCGCTAATACAACTCCATTACGCTATTGAATGTAAATATGGGGGAGGGGAGGGGGGGGGGGGACTTAGCAGTGGAGCTCAACCAGTGTTGCATAGTGTATTGCAGGGGAGGAGGCGACGTGTTGCATAAGCTGGGGGGGGGGGGGAATTTATTTCGTGTGTGTGTGTGTGTGTGTGTGTGTGTGTGTGTGTGTGTGTGTGTGTGTGTGTGTGTGTGTGTGTGTGTGTGTGTGTGTGTTTTCACCTAGTTGTGCTTGCGGGGGTTGAGCTCTGCTCTTTCGGCCCGCCTCTCAACTGTCAAACAACTGTTACTAACTACTATTTTTTTTTAAACACCAACAACCCCCCCCCCCCCCCCCCCCACACACACACACCCAGGAAGCAGCCCGTAACAGCTGTCTAACTCCCAGGTACCTATTTACTGCTAGATAAGAGGGGGCATCTGGGTAAATAAAACTCTGCCCATTTGTCTCTGCCGGCGCCGGGAATCAAACCCGGGCCACAGGATTACGCATCCCGAGCGCTATCCACTCAGCTACCAGACCCCTACCACTCGGCTACCAGACCCCTGTGTGTGTGTGTGTGTGTGTGTGTGTGTGTGTGTGTGTGTGGAGTCTACATAAATGTACATAAAAAACACGCACACAGAAACAATAAATTTTATAGTGCGAAACATCGCAGTTAAGGATTGAGGAAAAATTAGAATGTTGGTGTGGGCGAGACAGTGGGTTGGGTGGGAAGTGGGTGTATGTGGGACAAACAACAGTGAACGAAACGTTTCGAGACGAACTCTGCAAGTATCAAGTTAACTTTTTTTGTTTATGGAAATTAGTTGACAGGTAGCCAGTGGCCGGCGAGGCGTGGGCCCATTAATTGTGGGCATTTGGAAACAGTTTTAGTGTTCATTTATGTACTTGTGGACAGTTGCGTTGTGGTGGACAGTTGAGTTGTGTTGGACGCGTTTTTTTTCGAATTAATTACTTTTAAAAAATCGGTCAATATAGATAAGATTAACGACTTTTTTGTCAGAAACTGTCAATTGTCGCGTGGGAGCATCTCCCACATACATCCAGTAAGATCAAAATCATCCTCGCGTCTCATAATCTTTGCCCTTTACTTATCGTCAGTCTTAATACCTGTGACTCCTTACCTGAGTCAGCATGCTCGGTCAGGTCAGTATCCAAGCTTCGGTAAAAAAGATACTGGTGACGCCATTGTGAGTGCTGAGATAATTTCTTCGGTGGACTCGAAGTGTTCGTGGCGACCAATGCACGCGGCCGGAGACTACGAAGTCCTCTTGGGTATAAAGAGGCAGCAGAGTGCTTGAAGCCTCTGGTAGGATCAGCGGTTCTGGGGCTCTGGTAGGAGGCAGGGAGGGAAAAATACTTCCATTTATGGCAGTCGTCAGGGTTCCATCACTGGTTAAAAGCCACCGAAGGTACTGGAGTGACTTGTTTCAATTTCCTCGGCAGTTTGGTTGTTTTAGAGTAGACCTGTAGCTTCCCCATGACTCCAGAATGGTTCCCCGATAAGTCCAGGGTTTCAACCTTCCAGTTCTCCAGCGAGCCGGAGCAACCTTCCAGTTCTCCAGCGGCCCGGAGCAACCTTCCAGTTCTCCAGCGACCAAGAGCAACCTTCCAGTTCTCCAGCGACCCGGAACAACCTTCCAGTTCTCCAGCGACCTGGAGCAACCTTCCAGTTCTCCAGCGAGCCGGAGCAACCTTCCAGTTCTCCAACAACACGGAGCAACCTTCCAGTTCTCCAGCGACCCGGAGCAACCTTCCAGTTCTCCAGCGGCCCGGAGCAACCTTCCAGTTCTCCAGCGGCCCGGAGCAACCTTCCAGTTCTCCAGCGGCCCGGAGCAACCTTCCAGTTCTCCAGCGGCCCGGAGCAACCTTCCAGTTCTCCAGCGACCAAGAGCAACCTTCCAGTTCTCCAGCGACCCGGAGCAACCTCCCAGTTCTCCAGCGACCTGGAGCAACCTTCCAGTTCTCCAGCGAGCCGGAGCAACCTTCCAGTTCTCCAACAACACGGAGCAACCTTCCAGTTCTCCGCGACCCGGAGCAACCTTCCAGTTCTCCAGCGGCCCGGAGCAACCTTCCAGTTCTCCAGCGGCCCGGAGCAACCTTCCAGTTCTCCAGCGGCCCGGAGCAACCTTCCAGTTCTCCAGCGGCCCGGAGCAACCTTCCAGTTCTCCAGCGGCCCGGAGCAACCTTCCAGTTCTCCAGCGGCCCGGAGCAACCTTCCAGTTCTCCAGCGGCCCGGAGCAACCTTCCAGTTCTCCAGCGACCCGAAGCAACCTTCCAAAGGGGAAATTTTAAATACATTCCCAACACACTCTCACCCGTTGAAGAACTGGGCCCAAATGTACGACCTTTCTTTTCTCGTTTAAAGTTTTTTACCGCAATCTTTCATCTGTCGCCCTAGAGGATACCTTTGTCTCTCCCCCACAGGAAAACATTTAACCCAAAGAGAAAAACTTCGTGACTCACAGAGCAAAACAAAAAGAGCAGAGGATAACTCGCCCTCTGGAGGATAATTGTCACCTCTCAGAGGATAACTTTCACCAAAGAGGAAATTTTCATCGCCAGAGGGAAACCTGTTATGTGCGCAAAGAGCCAGTGACGAGCACGAACGTAACAAGAAATGCGTGCGTGAGTTTGTGTGTGTGTCTGTGTACTCATCTAGTTGTACTCACCTAGTTGTGCTTGCGGGGGTTGAGCTCTGGCTCTTTGGTCCCGCCTCTCAACCGTCAATCAACAAGTGTACAGGTTCCTGAGCCTATTGGGCTCTATCATATTTACACTTGAAACTGTGTATGGAGTCAGCCTCCACCATATCACTGCCTAATGCATTCCATTTGTCTACCACTCTGACACTAAAAAAGTTCTTTCTAATATCTCTGTGGCTCATTGTGTGTGTGTAGCCTCGAGAACTCACACCCAAGACATGTAATAACGGCAGATGATGTCAATGTTTTGACGCTTCAGAGGCGAGACCAAAGAGCCAGAGCTCAACCCCCGCAAGCACAACTAGGTGAGTGCACACACATACACACACACACATGGTTGTGTGTGGGTATGGTCCAACAAATGGTCGAACAAGTGGTTGTTAGAGTTTAACCCAAACAAATGAAATGTAATGAAGATAGGTGTAAGGAGCAGGAGACCAGATACAAGGTATCATTTGGGAGATGAAATTCTTCAAGAGTCAGAGAGAAAGAAAGACCTGGGGGTTGATATCACGCCAGACCTGTCCCCTGAAGCCCATATCAAGAGGATAACATCCGCGGCATATGCCAGGTTGACCAACATTAGTACGGCCTTTAGAAATTTCTGTAAGGAATCATTCATAACTTTGTATACTACATATGTCAGACCAATCCTGGAGTATGCAGCTCCAGCATGGAGTCTATATCTCGTGAAGCATAATACTAAGTTGGTGAAGGTTCAGAGGTTTGCCACCAGAATAGTGCCCGAACTGAGGGGTATGAGCTATGAAGAGAGACAACGGGAATTAAATCTCACGTCGCTGGAAGACAGAAAAGTTAGGGGGGACATGATCACCACTTACAAGATTCTCAAAGAAATTGATAGGGTAGAGAAAGGCAGTTTAACACATGGGGACACATACTAGGGGACACAGGTGGAAATTGAGTTCCCAGATGAGCCATAAAGACATTAGAAAGGTTTTGTTTAGTGTCAGAGTAGTTAACAAATGGAAAGCATTAGGCAGTGATGTGGTGGAGGCAGACTCCATACACAGTTTCAATTGTAGATATGACAAAGCGTAATAGGGTCAGGAACATGTACACCAGATGATTGACAGTTGAGAGGCGGGAACAAAGAGCCAGAGCTCATCCCCGCAAGCACAACTAGGAGAGTTCACACATAGATATTCAGAAGGTTGAGTAGATTACATATTTCGGGGACTGCCAAAAGGCACCTCCACTCAGTGCCACGCACTAAACTTACTACACAACCTAGAGAGGCAAACCGAGGTCCGCGGAGCAAAACTGACATGGATTAGGAGATACCTAACAGACAGAAGCCCGAAAGTCATTGTAAAGAGGCGAGAAATCAAACTGGTTTTGGGTACCAAGCGGAGTACCTCAAGGATCGGTACGGGGACCCGTACTATTTTTCAATTATATTAATGACCTATCTATATATATGAGTTGAGTCTTGTATGTCGATAATGCAAACGATACGAAATTAATGAGAAGAGTTGAGAGAGATAATGATTGCATGATTCTCCATGATGACTTAATCGAGCTGTGGAGTTGGTATGAAAAATGGCTACTGGAGTTCAACACCACTAAATGTAAGGTGAGGCAGAAAATAAATCACAATAATGTGGCTGAAAATTACACACACACAACCCACTCATTTAAAAATAAACAACTAACAACGTTTCTGTCCGGTCCAAGACAGGACCGAAACGTCGTCAAGTGCACATTTTCAGATCTGTTGGTCAGGCCTTTGCTGTAAGGTGACGGGAGACAGGAGACCAAAAAAGACGGTACAAAGTGATGGTACACAATGAAGGGAACTATCTCCCAGTAACCCCTCAAGAAGCGACCTTTGAGTCATTACCATAACATCAAACCTAACTCACGAGGCCCTGAAATGGCTGGGGGGGGGGCGTGTTTCCTGTCACCTAATCCACCTATTCACCTAAGCCCTAAATAGGTACCAGGGAGTTAGTCAGCCTTTTGTAGGGTAGCATGCTGGGGAGGGTCAGTAGTGCCACCTCAGGGGTAAGGGGGGGGCGCTCGATATAAGCCTAACATGTATATATATACTCAGGCTACCTGTCCCCAACATAATGCATTATTATAATTATTATTATTATTATTATTATTATTATTATTATTATTATTATTATTATTATTATTATTATTAAACAGCATGACGTCAGCAGCATACTCTCTTCGCTAGCAAATGTCATAACAATTCGGGAAGCTAAAAAAGGAAGCCTTTATATAGAGCCGCGTACACCGCTTACATGGCACCGGGCACAGAGTATGCTGTCCCGTCCTGGACCCCAAGCTATAAACAAAAATAACACTTAAGGAAACTCGAAAAGGTTCAGAAGTTTGCACCAAAAATAGGTCTTAAATTAGAGAAAAGGGGAGAGAGTGAGAGAGATAGATAGAGAGAGAGAGAGAGAGAGAGAGAGAGAGAGAGAGAGAGAGAGAGAGAGAGAGAGAGAGAGAGAGAGAGAGAGAGAGAGACAGAGACAGAGAGAGAGAGAGAGAGAGAGAGAGAGAGAGAGAGAGAGAGAGAGAGAGAAGGGGGAGGGAAGAGTTATGAGAGTTATTGATAAACTACTCAATCGAAGACGAAGAGCTAACAGCTCGGTCCTGTGAGCCCCAACAGGTGAGTACGCCCACACAGGTGGCCAGGTAGAGCTGGTACAAAGGGGTAGGGGAGGTAGTGAGCCGTAGGTGGCAAAGAGGGTATTGAGGGGGGGGGTAGGGGGGGGGGTTGGTAGCGAGGGGGCAGGAAGCCAAGCACAGGGGCTGAAAATGGGAATCAGGGATCAAAAGCACAGCCAGGTGCTTGTGCTAGTTTTTTTAAAGATGCCTTTTGCCGGCGCAGGGACGTCCTCCCCCCCCCCCCCCCCCCCCCGCCGCCCCTAACAACGAATAGGGGAAAAGGTCCACCACACCTCGCCTCCCCCACAGGGGACTGCCACCTGCCCTCCACCTACGTAGCAGCTGCTGCAGAAGGAGGCAGAGCCATTAATCCCACCCTCCCTCCCCCCCATCCACAGAAAGTGCAGCAAAAGCGCTGCACTTTCCCTTGAAGAAGAGGATAGGAGTCGTCCCGTCCTTCCCTTGTACACCAAGACTACGTTAATGGTAAGATTAAGAAGTAGCAGCGAGTCCCAGGACCTGGCTTGTGTACGGTTACCTGGCTTGTGTACGGGGACCTGGCTTGTGTTCGGGGACCTGGCTCGTGTACGGGGACCTGGCTTGTGTACGGGGACCTGGCTTGTGTACGGGGACCTGGCTCGTGTACGGGGACCTGGCTTGTGTACGGGGACCTGGCTCGTGTACGGGGACCTGGCTTGTGTACGGGGACCTGGCTTGTGTAAGGGGACCTGCCTTGTGTACGGGGACCTGGCTTGTGTACGGGGACCTGGCTTGTGTACGGGGACCTGGCTTGTGTACGGGGACCTGGCTCGTGTATGGGACGGGATTAATTTCCCCTGGACTTGTACATACTGATGGGTCAGCCATTCCAGCATAGTGACTACAAATGGTCAGGTGACCAGGACGAGAGAGAGAGAGAGAGAGAGAGAGAGAGAGAGAGAGAGAGAGAGAGAGAGAGAGAGAGAGAGAGAGAGAGAGAGAGAGAGAGAGAAGAGAGAGAGACAGAGATAAAAGAGAGAGAGACAGAGAGAGAGAGAGAGAGAGACGTTGAGTGAGAGAGACGTTGAGTGAGAGAGGTATCAGGTGGGACTAGGCAAGAAAACTGTAACATGATTTAAAACGTACTGAAGGCCAGGTATCACCATGGAAACTGTGGAAAAACAACCGAGACAGATATACCGAACATATCAATAACCAGAACATACACTCGATCATTAAAAGCTGATTAACTACCGACAATACATGAAAAAGAAGTAAATATTGACCTGTGTACAAAATAAGACTTACAGATTAATAATTACTAGACCAGTGTAACTAACAGCTGTTGCCTGTAAAGTATCAGGGCGAACAACCAAAGAAAAGAGCTGCAATAGAATGAAGAACTGCGGTTGGATAGTTAGGATGATCCTAGACTGGATCTGGTAAACAGATCCATTGTGAGAAAGGCAGAATCAGAATGGACATTAGTGAGGTGCGGTGGACCACGGGGATCGATACTGTTGTTGTGAAGATGTTGTGAATGACCTGCCTGAAAACCTGGAATCATTCATATCTTTACACTCAGAAATCACAAACACGTGATGCAACAAATGAACAAACCCTGGTTTGTGTCTCGGAGAGGCTGCAGGATCCAGTAAGTTCAGTAGAACTTCGGTTTCAACTCTTTTTTTAACCATGCCGTAGCTCAGTCGATAAAGGCAGCGTTTGGGATGCTCTCGGACGCAGGTTCAAATCCTCGTCACGGCCGTTGTGGATTTGTTCATTCATATTATTCACAAGGTTAGTGAATGTGACAAGAAATAACTACACTTCTGCAGGAGCATCTAAACATGCTACAGAAATGGTCGTATAGATAACTTTTAGAGTTTATCCCCAGCGGAATTTTGGAAAGATCAGAATAGTAATGCAAACTCTTCAGTCTGGGGTTATGGACATCATAGGAAGTCACCCACCACCTTCAGTAAGGGAGTAACAAGAACAAACTTGAGCAGCCACTTCTTAGACTAACTTGTGGAAGGTAAAGGGGGACGAGTACTGGGAGGGTGGAGGCCACAAGGTACCAACAGGTAAGAGCAATCATTCTGGACTTTGGAAAGAGAGAGAAAGATGAACTTGAGGTCGAAGTCTCGACAAATCTTCCTGCCAAGTGTTTGTGTGGCGTGTTTCTCAGCGTGGGTTTGGCATATGTGTGAATGAGTTTGGGTGGATATGAAGAAGAGAAACCTCTTAAATGTTGTTATTGTTTTATCACACAAGAGGGTACACAAGGAACAGACGCCTTCTGATACCTGTTACCAGGCTGAGAGTTTACCCTTCCCATAGATTATAAGTCTTCTGTACTTTCCTAGTAATCTTATGTTCTTATTTGTTCCAGTACTTTATCTTGGGGCCAAAGCGCCACCTTTGCTACTTACATAATGCATCACTGGCGGCAGACCATGACCTAGCAACACCTGTTGCATATGCAACGTTAGCTCACACAAAGACTACATTTAGGTACTTAAAGAAGAAGTAATTTAAATATATACACACATATCATATGTCGACTATTTCTGGAATATGTGGATCCATGATGCCTCTTTACCTCGTCAAACGCATTGCGATTTAGGAGAAAGTTCAATGTTACGTCACTATAGTAATGCTGAGCGTTGAAGACATGATCGTGACATTTAAAATACACGCACGAAAGCACAGGATTGACAAAGGAAGAACATATAAAAGGAAATACAGGTGTGAAGCAAAGTACCCAAAAGTGCCATAAGGTTGATACAAAGAACATTTAAAGTACCACAGTTGAAATGTAAAAAACTAGGAAGTTAAAGTGTTGGAGGCTGACACCGTACTCGGCCACAACTGTATATTATATATATGTATATAAATATAAATATAAATATATATATATATATATATATATATATATATATATATATATATATATATATATATATATATATATATATATATATATATATACATGTATATATAAACGAAATAAAAATTCTCGGAAATCAGTTATTAGTTCGTTTAAAGTTAGAGAGCCGGGACTCAAGAGCCAAAGCTCCGACATATACAGAGGTGAGGTCTAATCTCACCTCTCTCCTCCTCAACAGGACCTACCTCGGGTCCTCGGGTCACACCGCTTCTATACACCACCTCCAGGACCCGCTCCCCAGCACCCTCCACCTGCATAACGCACCGAGTTTACCGGTGAAGTGTTACACTGATCCTCTACGCCTGGCGGTGAAGTGTTACACTGATCCTCTACGCCTGGCGGTGAAGTGTTACACTGATCCTCTACGCCTGGCGGTGAAGTAATAGTGATGCTGGTGACGACAACTCCTTCCTACACTG
>NC_091176.1:17660731-17665731 GCF_040958095.1 Procambarus clarkii
TAACTAGGTGTATACAACCAGGTGAATACAATACACTGCCTCTATCACATCTATGAACAACAATCCTTAACCCGACGAATTGTACTCAAGAGAATATCATCCTAATCTACGTTATTTCTCTCCTGTGATTTAGTTTACGTTTCCACAAAGTGTCAACGAATTTGTCTTCTCGTGAGGCAAAATTTTCTCAGCCATCTAATCTATTTCTCATACGTGTTGGAGATGGAGTTTTGGAGTAATTTTATAATGTTATTACCCTGAAGAATTTTATAGTGTGGTCACCCTGGAGAAGATATCAGGTCTCATGATATCAGGTCAGGCATTGTTGTCCTGATTACAAGAGACGAGGCCGGGCTTGAGGAGCAGGATAACTCTAAATATCAACTACAGGTAAACATACCCCCTATTTTTCCCCCGCGCTAGACCCATTGCACGAGAGTATAATGGCATTCACCCCTATTGTATACCTTCCTTTGTTCAGACTGTGGCGGATATGAACGGGCGAGAAATATATCATTGAACATCCGCAGTAAAATTGAGACGTTCAATTGGTTTCCAGAACATATAACACCGAGAGTGCATGCTCCGGGTTGTAGCACACGACCACATGCTCCGGATTGTAGCACACGACCACATGCTCCGGGTTGTAGCACACGACCACATGCTCCGGGTTGTAGCACACGACCACATGCTCCGGGTTGTAGCACACAACCACATGCTCCGGGTTGTAGCACACGACCACATGCTCCGGGTTGTAGCACACGACCACATGCTCCGGATTGTAGCACACGACCACATGCTCCGGGTTGTAGCACACGACCACATGCTCCGGGTTGTAGCACACGACCACATGCTCCGGGTTGTAGCACACGACCACATGCTCCGGGTTGTAGCACACGACCACATGCTCCGGGTTGTAGCACACGACCACATGCTCCGGGTTGTAGCACACGACCACATGCTCCGGGTTGTAGCACACGACCACATGCTCCATGTTGTAGTGACAAACACCACATGCTCCCATAATGTTTGGAAGGAGGTGTGTAAAGAACTCAACAAAAAGATCCAAAAGGTCTTAAACACTGAATCAAAGTAGAGATGAAAGGTAGGAGACGATAGACATCCAGAGTGGGAGACGATAGACGCCCAGAGTGGGAGACGATAGACGCCCAGAGTGGGAGACGATAGACGCCCAGAGTGGGAGACGATAGACGCCCAGAGTGGGAGACGATAGACGCCCAGAGTGGGAGACGATAGACGCCCAGAGTGGGAGACGATAGACGCCCAGAGTGGGAGACGATAGACGCCCAGAGTGGGAGACCATAGACGTCCAGAATCAACACTAGAAAGCATTTTGGTCGCTGAAGAAGCAGCACCTGGCGCCAGAGCTAAGGGGGCTAAGCTATGAGGATAGACTACTAGAATAAAATTTCACAACCTTAGAGAATAGAAGAACCAGGGGGGGGGATATGATCCCAACATACATTATACCGAAGGGGGGAATAGATAAGGTGGACAAGGATCATCTCTTCAAATTGAGAGAGAGCAGGACAAGAGGACACAGGCGGAAGCTGGAAACGCAAATGAGCCGAAGAAATGTAAGGAAATACCTACGACCTGTTCGCGTGGTCAACATGTTGAATGCATTGAAAGAAGAAGTTGTGGAAGCCACCTCCATCCTGAAGCTTAAGGGCAGATTCTACACAGAATGTAAACAAGTGAATAGTTAAATTGTAACGTGACAAGGCTAGTAGGCGAGGCATCAAGACCTAGATCTCACTACCTCCCACTTGACACTCATAGGTAAGTAATTATCACCACCACAACCACCTCAACTACCACCCCTACCACAACTACCACCGCCAACCCTCCAACCCCCACCACCAGCAGCTGCCAGGACTGGTGGGAGGACTGGCAGCACCAGTACCAGTACCGGTGCACATGCCGGCACAGTTGGGGCCGCGTCTCCCGCCATTGAGCGGCTGCAAACTCCCTGACTTGATCCATTCATCTGGCGCTGGTCTTTTCCTCGGTGGCTTTCTGTCTCGCTGCATCCAATCAACGTGCTCTCTCTGCACCACTATTGATCTTCACTTCTTGCTATGGCTCTGGCTCTATGGCCGGTTGTGGCTCTGTGGCTGACTGTTTCTGTATGGTCTGCTGTAGCTCTGCATCTGCTTCTCTGACCCCCGTCCCCTTAGCTCTCTCTCCCCTCCTACCCGCCCGGACCCTGATCTCGATAACACCAATCTAATGATTTCATCTTTTGAAAGGAATGTAAAAAAATTTGACGAAGTTTTCGGCGAGTTTCCGCTTTCCTGAGGATGTCCTTCATCTATGTTTTGTCACCTCTCCCCCTCTTCTTCCTCTCCCTCTCTGCTACCCCCTCTCCCCACTCAATGTTTTCCACTCTATATGATCTCTCGCCTCACCACTCCTCCCCCCCCCTCCGCAACTCCCCCCCTTCCCACTACTCCCCCCTCACCCCCCTAACCACTTCCCCCTCTCAACCGTCCCCCCCCCCCTGCCCAGGACCTTATGTAGTAAGTACTCAAGAAAACTTTACATAAATTTAAGAAAAGTTTACTATTCAAAAATTAACTTTTTTTTAGTAAATCTATAAAAAAAACATGTATATAGATTTGTGAAGCTTTAACTTAGCTCATTTTTGTTGTGAGTAGTAGCGAAGATGGAAAATGAGGGTAGTGGGAGGGAGGACTGGTGGGAGGAAGGATTGGTGGGTGGGAGGACAGGTGGGAGGGAAGATAGAGGGAGGGAGGGAGGAGTGTGACCGTGGGAGGACTCACAATCACAGAACACTGTATGAACACCACAGCTCCACGGCTCTTGAACAAATATAAGAAATACTGCCCGACCAAAGGGTAAATGTGTTCAAGAAACAACTTGAGTAAGTACTTGCAGGTAAATGCTGGACCCGGCGGGTTGAATGGCCATCTTGAGGTTATCTTGAGATGATTTCGGGGCTTAGTGTCCCCGCGGCCCGGTCCTCGACCAGGCCTCTACCCCCAGGAAGCAGCCCGTGGCAGCTGACTAACTCCCAGGTACTTAATTACTGTTAGGTAACAGGAGCATCAGGGGGAGGGCCATTGTTTCTCTCCGGCGCCCGGGATCGAACCCGGGACCACAGGATCACGCGTCCAGCGTTCTGTATAGGACCCACCATGCGTTCAAGCCACTCTACGACAGCAGACGAACTCTCCAGGTATACTCTCCAGGTATATTTCAGGTATCCTAGTCCACTCTGACTATTCCCGCTAGTATTTTGTGCATGGTGATCATGTTCCCGCTCTGCTCCTCTCCTCTAAGGTTCTCAGATATTTTCCAAATTTAACGCTGTGCTTCGCAGGTGCGCATTCCATTCCGGTGCTGCATATTCTAGCCTGAAGTTCACATAATCTGAATAGATTTGGAAGAAAATAAGTCTTTGTTCTGATTCTTAAGTCCCGTCCCTTTGTCCACCACCTTTCAGTGCGCTGTTGATGTCATCTTGCTTCTGTGTGAGTCTGGAGATTGTACAGTACTGGTATTACATCAACTCCTAAATAATTTTCACTTCCTGATTCCTGAAGGTGTCTTCCCTTGTCTCCTTTTCCAGTCCTCATTAACTTTCACCTTTTTGAGGTTAAAGTCTAACATACATTGGTCTGTCCACTCCCACAGCTCTCTACAGCCCTTCTCTGTTTTGTGATGAGATTATATTAACTCATTAGTTTTGCGTCATCTGCAGATATCGAAATCCATGTCGGCAAGCACTCAGGTAGGCACTATAGTAAGATAGGCACTCAGAGCAGGTACTCAGGTAGGAACTCACAAAGATAAACACTCGGTTAGGTAGGGACTAAGACAGGCAGCCACTTCAGATAGGCAGACAGGCAGGCACTAAGGAGGGCAGGCACTCAGGTAAGCATACACTCTGGCAGGTAGGTGCTCAGGTAGGCAGGCACCTAGGCAGGCAGGCACTCGGGCATGCAGACACTCAGTCAGGCAGACACTCAGGTAGGCGACAGAACCCAAACCTGTACCCTGCCCCGTCGCTAAATCCGATTGTCATCTCCATGAATATATAATTATCAAAACTGATATTGATGAGTGGTGGGCAGGCTGTTGGGCGAGGGGGGGGGAGGGGGGAAGGGGAAGCAGGGGGGAGGGTGGGAAAGGAGAAGATGGAGGTAGAGGTTAGTGGAGAGTATGGGGAGGGGATGAAAGGAAGGGGTAAGGGGCAATAGGGGAAGCATATGCGGTGAACAGAATCAAATCAGGAGCCAGATGTTTCAGAGAGCTACTGGACGGAATCGGGGTGGAATAGGGGAAGGGTGTAACGTGGCACCAGTGGGAGGGTGTTTAGGGGAGTTGGGATGGGAGTGAAAAAAGGGAAGGTGTTAACTAACTTTATTGTATTATTAATAAATATTTAATACAATTTTCTACAATTTGACGTACATATTCTTCATTATTCACTCCACATCCAAATTATTTCCCATCGATTGTTATTCCCCAATTTTGTATCGCACATTTTACGTTTATCATCAGTTTTCCCTATTTTCTACTTTTACATGATTATTTCTAGTATTTTATCATATATTTTAATTCCCACTTTTGCATGCTTTTGGTTTTTCCCATTTTCTGTTGTAAACATATAATATTATCTATTTTCTGTTGTAAACATATAGAATTATCTATTTTCTGTGGCTCGCCCTCATATTTCTCCGTCGTCTTCTCATGCAGTTCATCACAGTCTCCCATTTACCATAATTATTGCCAGTTCTCTGCTTCCCACCTTCGTCCTCTCACCCTTTGTGCCTTGTGCTCTCACTCTGGTACTCTGTATTATGCATGGAGAGTGGAGGTGCTGCCTCGCTTTGTATTCTTGTGGGTATGTTTAACTTTCGGTGTCGCCCTCCCCCCTCCCCCCAACACCACTCACTCCCCCCTACCACTCTTCCATTCCCCCTCCCCCCACTCTCTCTCCTTTCCTCCTA
>NC_091176.1:17670731-17718231 GCF_040958095.1 Procambarus clarkii
ATGTCATGTCATACTGAAAATACATACACCATAAACGGTGTATATTGTGTACGTGTACTGTGTATGTGTACACAGTAATGTTGATACTGGCCGAGAACGACACCATTGTTGTCATCCATCACTTGGTGAACTCATCCATAGTTCATCACTGAGGTGCTCAGCCAAGTTAAGCGGTAACGAGGCTTCAAACACTTGAGTGGTGACACTCAAGTGTCCTGGGATGGTCATCAACACGGACCATGATCTATACGGTTGTTTAACTTGAGCACTTTAGCGAGTTGTCTGTACAGGTAGACTTCTCACCCGGTCTACATAAGTATATCTCACAGGTAGACTTCTCACCCGGTCTACATAAGTATACCTCACAGGTAGACTTCTCACCCGGTCTACATAAGTATACCTCACAGGTAGACCTCTCCCCCAGTCTACACATCTCCGTGAAAGCTCAGTTTCACGGTTATTCATACAAATCCGGTAAAAAAAACATCCATTACGAACGGCTGTTCCCGTCTTATCTCCCGAACAGCTCCTCCTCTCAACTAATACGTCGCACTCTCGACGGATTCGACCAATCCGTTTAAAATGAGACGAATCTGTAAAAATTGCAGCATAGCATGGACGTGTGGCATGCATCGGCTTTAATGTCGATTGTTTGGGTTCGTGGGTTTTTGTCTAGTCAAAAGAGTTTGATTTTTTGCGGGGTACCAAATCGATAGAACAGGCAGACTCTGCTGTAGCAAGTCCCTTAGCCTGAGAGAGAGAGAGAGAGAGAGAGAGAGAGAGAGAGAGAGAGAGAGAGAGAGAGAACGGAACCCTGTAGATAAGATTTGCTTCTCACGACCCCTAATTCTTACCTAACTGCTTAGCAGGAGGGAATTAGTTCAATGTACGGGATTCCTGAACGAGAATCCTCGTTGTATATTCATTTAAAGCGGTCGATACATTGATGTCTTCGCTTCTTTCGGGGTCGGGGTTCGATCCACGATGGTTTTTTAAGTGGTTTGGAGCCCATGCCTTCACTACGTGCTCATCGCTCAGCTTTTAGTTTGTCTCATATCCTTTCTAAGTGCTATATGGTCATGTAGTTTAGCTCCTCAGCCTGATGAGTATCTCCTTTTCATTTTTGCAGCCTGGATTACTTGAACTTGAAATCATTGATAGTGATGTTGTCACTGATGGTGCCATTGATAGTGATGTTGTCACTGATGGTGCCATTGACAGTGACAGCGTGAATGACATTGACGGCGGCACTGACAGTGACGGCGTCATTCTCAATGATGACAACCCAGAGAGATGGTTGGGTTGCCAGTTATGTTAAAAGGTCAACACTTGTGTCGTCACTTCATGAGCGTGTAAAGCGTGACACATGGTCGGCCTTACCCTCATTAGTGAGGCGGTCGGGGGCTGTGAGATTGGACTATGAAGGAGGGAGTCGGGAGCACGAGGGAGTAAGGGTGAGGGAGAGGCTTGAAGTGTCAAGATGAAGATGAAAGGGTGTTCACCCCTTCCCCTGAAAGGGTGAAAGGATGTTGGTGTACCTTCCTTGAGGAAGCAAATAGAGAAGGGAAGCGATCGTAAGGGAAAAAAGAAATAGATAACTTAGAGGTAGGGGAGGGAAGAGGGTGCATGTTAAGAAAGTGAGGAAGATGTGGAGGGGAGGAGGAGAAGGAGAGGGATGAAGGTCTTGTTTGACACTCTGACCTCTCACACCCGCCTGAACCTCCTTCATTACTGATCCCTCTGCCCTTCTAGACCCCCTCATGACCTCTCTTCCCCAACACTACCCTCTTCTCAAGAGGAGGCAATGAGACTTCAACAGACTTCAGGTGCTATATGACTGACATACATGAAAAACCAGAAATCATACTAAAGATGTCAGAAGAGACTATGGTTAAATAAAACAAACAAAAAAAATGATCCAATTAATGATGTGGTAGAGATCTAAGAAGTCAACATAGTTCATAAATTCCCTTTAAAGATCAGACAGAATAGCTCAGGAAGCAAGGGGGTCTATCCCAAGACGTCCGAATAGATGTAGCGAAGGAGGGGGATAGGTCAACCAGAGGCTAGTGAAGTTGAAAAGGAAACGTTGATGGTCTCCTATCGTCGTAGCCAGGAAGTATCTTAAGAGTTCTCAAAGTGGTCAACAGGCCAAGAACTGATCTTACTCAAGATGGCGTCCACTATACTGGCCACACTCCCGGGTACTTATTTTACTGTTAGGTCAACATATCAGACAAAATTAAACATGTCTGAATGGCTGTAAGTGTTTGGGAACCGTTCCTTTATTTTATTCTCATATCCCAGCTCCTTGTCCTAATATCCCAGCTCCTAGTACTCATATCCAAGCTACTTGTCCTCATGTCTCAGCTCCTTGTCCTCATATCCCAGCTCCTTGTCCTAATATCCCAGCTCCTTGTACTCATATCCTAGCTACTTGTCCTCATATCCTAGCTCCTTGTCCTCATATCCCAGCTCCTTGTCCTCATATCCCAGCTCCTTGTACTAATATCCCAGCTCCTTGTCCTAATATCCCAGCTTCTTGTACTCATATCCTAGCTCCTTGTCCTCATATCCCAGCTCCTTGTCCTCATATCCCATCTCATTGTCCTCATATCCAATTCCAAGTGCAATAAAGTGATTCTGGATTAGAGCTCTTTTTTGATAGTTTTCTTATCTGTCTTGAACTCGGGACAAATGTCGTGAGGCGACTGTGCTAACTACTGCTCTACGGAACAGAACAGACCCAGAGGCATTGAGGAACCACTGAAGACATTCCTACAACGATGTGACCTTAACATGCAGCAAACTCCACATTCAGTGATGTACGAGTATGATAAACTTCTAGTGCTGTCACTTACGTTGTCCTGTCTCGAGTACTGCTCAGTACTCACTTCCCCCTTCAGAGCAGGAGAGATTGCTGAAATTGAGGGAATACAGAGAACATATACGGCACGCATAGATGAGATAAAGCACCTAAATTATTGGGATCGTCTCAATGCTCTCCAAATGTACTCACTAGAAAGAAGACGAGAGAGATATCAAATAATATACACCTGGAAGATACTGGAGGGCCAAGTACCAAATCTACACAGTAAAATAACATCGTACTGGAGTGAACGATATGGAAGAAAAGGCAGAATTGAACCAGTGAAGAGCAGAGGTGCCATAGGCACAATCATAGAACACTGTATAAACATCAGAGGTCCGCGGTTGTTCAACATCCTCCCAGCGAGCATCAGAAATATTGCCGGAACAATCATGGACATCTTCAGGAGAAAATTAGATAGTTTTCTTCAAAGAGTGCCGGACCAACTGGTCTGTGGTGAGTATGTGGGCCTGTGTGCCGCTGCAAACAACAGCCTGGTGGACCAAACTTTCACAAGTCAAGCATGGCCTCGGGCCGGGCTTGGGAAGTAGAAGAACTCCCAGAACCCCATCAAGCAGGTAGTGTGGTGTACCACTTTGTAACTTTAGAGTACAGTAAACTCCTAGTGTGGTATACCGCAGTAACACAACAAATTACGTCGTCTGCTGTCTTCCTTATTCCCTCCAGTGTGACGAGGTTCAGCTCCTTCTGTGCTTTTTCAAAGCTCAGACCCCTGAGCTCAGGAACAATCCTTGTTGCACATATATATAAATATGGACCATATTCCTATTATTTTTATGTAGGGGTTCCATGCAGGGGCAGCATAATAACAGGTCTCACAAAGGATGTATTCAGCGCTCGAAAGAGACCCGCTATCGAGGTTCTTGACTGATAACACACCTACGTTTTCCACGTATAGCAGATGTTGATGCCTGCCTCGGGTGATATCGTTCACTTCTATGACTTTCTATTTTCCAGAAGCTGGAAGTTGCCTTCCCTTCAGTCTGTAATGTACTTGATCCTTTCTTGCTCCAATTGCTGTTCTCGTTACCTTGCATTTGTCAGGGTTAACGTCTAGTAGCATCAGACCACCTCTGGAGAGAGTGTGTAGTTCATCTTGTAATGTTTTGCAGTCATTCTCAGGTCTGATTCGTCTCGTTAGTTTAACATCATCGACAAACATTCATAACAATGAGCTTGCTTCATCTGTTAGATCGTTTACACATATTTGGAAAGGAATGAGCCCGTATACCAACCCTTGAGGTACTCCACTCGTTACCTTTCTCCGGTATGATAGCTCTCCTCTCACTATTCTTACGGTTCCGGAGGAAGATTTACTATGTCTTCTTCTTCCTGGAAGAGACTCCTTCACCCACTTAATTATTTTATCGATACGTCAGCCTGTTGCTTATAGTTTGCATAGGAATCGATTGAGAGGAACTGTGTGTGTGTGTGTGTGTGTGTGTGTGTGTGTGTGTGTGTGTGTGTGTGTGTCTGAGAATGAGCACAAAGCAGAAGGAACAAATATTTACCTTCTCCTCGTCTGCTCCGGGCGGCGAGGATTTTTTAACCAAAGCTGAGGGGGGGAGGGAGAGGTGAAATGGGGGGGGGGGTGTTCTGGAGGAAAATGGAGGCTTAAGGAAGTGTGGAATAATGAGACTGGCACAAGAGAAATATACTGTGGGAGGGAGGGAGACACACTGAAAGTGGAATGCATTTTGTGTGCGCGGTCTTTCTTGGAGGAATGTTACATAACACACACACACACACACACACACACACACACACACACACACACACACACACACACACACACACACACACACACACAAACACACACACGCTCTCACTCTCTTTGCGTATGAAATTCCAGTGTCGTTGCCGAGTAATTGATGAAAAAATAAATCAAAGAAAGAAAAAAATTTATTTAGAAGAGTGGAAGAAAAACATAGACAAAACGAAGGGATAACAAAAATAAAATGTACTAATGATACATTAAAGGAAAACAAGAAGAATGGAACAAAAGAAGAAGGTAAAGGAGGGGGGTTAAAAAAGGATATATGGAAATATTGAAATAAGGAAAAGAGGAGGTAGGTAGAGGAGACTGTCGGCTGTTTTGTTTAACACATGTAGAATCCGGGTATATTCCTGGTGGAGCCGAGCGCCTTGAGAAACATTTCACGTCTTTGAGAAGCCGGAGGTAAAGTGGAAGTTTGACCTGCCTGCCGGCCAGGCCTAACTCGGCAACCAGCTGGGGGAAGTCTGGGTGCCTAGCTAGCTGGGAGGAGTCTGGCTGCCCAGCTGGGAGGAGTCTGGCTGCCCAGCTGGGAGAAGTCTGGCTGCCCAGCTGGGAGAAGTCTGGCTGTCCAGCTGGGAGGAGTCTGCAGACCTACCTGGTCTTCTGTTACTCTACCACACATCTCTGCCACAGTACCCCGTAAGAGAAGCATACACGAATGACAGGGAGGACGCTACAGGGGGATAAAGGAATACCTAACCAACAGAAGACTGTGAGCCACTGTCCATCACAGCTAAGCTACCATATCGGCACTAACAAAGCTAAACACACGAGGCGTCATGGTATAAAAATAAATCCCATTATTGAAAATCCGGCATGAGAAAAGCACAACTGGGCAGTGCTAGTGAAATAACATTTTTCTGAAGGAGGGAGAGAGCAGTGGAGTGTGTGGGGGTGAGGGGAGTGTGTGGAGGAGAGTGGACACAGTGAAAGAGAGTGGACACAGTCAAGGAGAGTGGACACAGTGAAGGAGAGTGGACACAGTGAAGGAGAGTGGACACAGTGAAGGAGAGTGGACACAGTGAAGGAGAGTGGACACAGTCAAGGAGAGTGGACACAGTCAAGGAGAGTGGAACATAGAGACAGAGGATACAACAAAACTCCATGCTGACGTAAATCAGGCCCCTTCAGTGGACCACAGACAAGAAACATGTCAAATGAAGATACGTTCCAGCTTCTGCGTTTCGCTAAAAACGAAAATATCAAAACGGAAGCCACGTATGAAATGCGGTCAAATTACACTATTGAAATAAAAGGCAATATAAAAGATTTTGAAGTTATCATGTCGGAAGACCTAATTTTTTATAGAATGCAATAAAGTAGCCTTCCCAACTGGAAAAAAACGGTAGATTAGATAACATCATCCTATAAAACCAGAAATATCAGATCAATTATGTTACTTTTTAAAACTCTTGGTGTTCTCTAAGGGCGGGGGGGGGGGGGAATGTTGTTGCTCACTAACAGCCCCATTCAGAGCTGGAGAAATTACTGACCTAAAGAACGTTCAAAGATCTTTTACTGTCCAAATCCATTCAGTAAAACATCTAAATTTTTGAGACCGTTCACATTTATAAATCTGTATTCTCTTGATCGGAGGCGAGAGAGATGCATACAAATTTATACTTGGAAAATATTAGAGGGTCTGGTTCCAAATTTACTCACGGAAATAACTCCAAATGAAACCATAAGTCATGGCAGGAACTGCAAAAATAGCCGCGTTGATAAGCAAAGCCGCAACAGGTACTCTTGAGAGAGAGAGAGAGAGAACTCTATCAACTTCAACGATAATACCCAACGCTTTTTAACTCTCTCTCTCTCTAAACATTAGGGGCATAATTAGTCGACTTCCTTCGGTGTTCGAAATAGAACTTGATAAACAATCTCCAAATAACACCTGACCAACCAGACTGTGATTCGCAATTGAGGCTGCGAGCAGCTGCGTGTAATAGCCTCATTAACCAGACCACCAACCAAGAGGCCATTGCAGAGAGCGGGCTGCGTGGACATTGATCCCCGGAACCAATACTAGGGCAGGGATGAGAGAGAGTGGAGAGAGAATAAAATGAAGAAAAGAAGATAGAATGAAGAGGAAGAGACACATTAAAGGAGAAAGGGTAGAGTGAAAGAGAGAATACAGTGAAGGAGAAGATACAGTGAAGGAGAAGATACAGTGAAGGAGAAGATACAGTGAAGGAGAAGATACAGTGAAGGAGAAGATATAGTGAAGGAGAAGATATAGTGAAGGAGAAGGGGGTAAAGCGAGCGAGGTGGTGGACAATAGTGAGGTTTGACTGTGTTTTATATGTGCTTTCCGCTTTGATGTTTTCGTTTTTCCACAGCGCAGTAATTGGAAATTATCCTCATTAAACATCATGTTATTTTCCGTAGCCCATTGAAAGACTTGATTAACGTCAGATTGGAGTTGCTGTGTGTTAGAAATACATTCATACACATACGCATGTGTATGTGTTGAATAAATATATGCATGCATACATACAAACATAAATACATTCCTGCAAATACATACATACATATATGCATATATACATACATACGTACATACATACATACATACATACATACATACATACATACATACATACATACATACATACATACATACATACATACATATACACACATAAATACATATAGACAAATACAGATATCGCTCTGTTTCCTGCGGAGGAGAGGGAGAGTTGCCCCAGATCCATGTAAGGGTCCCTTGAGTTTGTCATTAGTGACTCCAGACTTTCTCGGACTTGAAAATGTAAACAAAACACGAAATCACTTACACATATACTTTATACACACACACACACACACACACACACACACACACACACACACACACACACACACACACACACACACACACACACACACACACACACACACTTACATATATTCGTACATACACATTAAGGGGAAACAAATTATAGATTGAGAGAGGGAAGAGAAAAATAAATAATCCTGGATAACTGAAGAGGTCTGCCATTCTGAAGACTGTCCAGAGTGGCAGGAGAAGCTGGGAGCTGGGGAGAAAGACGTAATTGAGGCAATCAGAGAACAGAATAATTAGAAAGAGGAGGGAGAGAAAACAGAGGATGATGATGAGTAAAAAAAAAATAGACTTGGACTGAGAGGGGAAAGGAAAGAAGACTAGTAATGGAGGAAAGAGAGGGAGGGAGAAAGTACTCACCTAGTTGTGCTTGCGGGGAGGGTTGAGCTTTGGCTCTTTGGTCCCGCCTCTCAATTGACAATCAACTGGTGTACAGATTTTAGAGCCTGCTGGGCTCTATGAAATTTAAGTGAAATACAGTAAAGTGAAACAGAAAGTGTGATAAAATCAAACTCTAGGAAAATTTAATAGAGAGAAGGAAAGAAGTAGATATCAGAAGAAAATGAATTACTGGACGAGAGAGAGAGAGAGAGAGAGAGAGAGAGAGAGAGAGAGAGAGAGAGAGAGAGAGAGAGAGAGAGAGAGAGAGAGAGAGAGAGAGAGAGGGAGAGAAGGTAAGCCAGTATGATTCTATGGCCCTTGGATATCAAGGAACTAGGATGTGAGAACAAGGAGCTGGGATATGAGGACAAGGAGCTGGGATATGAGGACAAGTAGCTGGGATATGAGAACAAGGAGCTGGGATATGAGGAAAAGGAGCTGGGATATGAGGACAAGAAGCTCTGATGTGAAATTTAAGGAATTAAGTCACACAAAAACATTAGAAACAAGAAATGGTAGCCAGACGAAGACTTAAGAAACGATGAATTGAAGGCACAATATCGCTTTATAGTCTTCAGACGTAGGCATCACTTGAAGACTTGAAAATAAAGTCTTATGAATAATGGCTTAACAGCCACAACTTAACAGCCATATGTGAAAACAGATTTATGTTGATACAAACGACATATGCAGAGAGAGGCTCCTCTAGCCTCTCGGTGTATATGAACCGAGATATGTTTTAGTTCTGGTCCATGTTCAGTTTTAAAGTATATTTATTGGCGGGTTGTGGTGCCCTTAATAACCCTCCAGAGCTTGATAAGCCTTAATAACCCTTTAGTAGTTGATATGCCTTAATAACTTTCCAGTTGTTGATAAGCCCCAAGTCCATCTCCAAATAAGATTTATAATTATAAATACTCTATGACAATGTCAGACCACGGAGGAAAAATTAAACAGGAAATTTCCTTAAGTACTTTCGTATATTAAATACATCTTCAGAAGGTCATTTTACAGATCGAGTGATGGGTATAAATAGGCAGGAGAGAGTGGTGAAGTAAGGTGAGGTACAATACTTGGACAACGCAGAAGGCCCATTGGCCCATCAGATGCACCCAATTAGCCCATCCGATGTAGCCCAATGGCCCATCTGATACAGCAGACATACAAGCATAATACATAGGTAATTATAACATAAAGAGGTAAATATATACAATAAATTAGTGAGACAAATGTTTTTCAATGATTCTACTTAAATCGCCCTTTAGCTGATCTATTAGAAATGGATCTAAGTTATATAGACCACTGCTAATATTCAAATTACTTTCTTTGGTGATCTGTATCAAAGCGTACTCTATGTAATGTGTACTGTGAGTACTCTATGTACTCTATATAATATAAAAATCTATAAAAATCTATAAAAAAAATCTATATAATATTTGTCAATGTTTAATGCACGAATGAACAGTCTGTAGAGGAAGGACGTAGTGAAAAATTAATAGTGAATATAAAAGCGAATACCAGGAAGAGTATTGGTAAGGGGAAGATGTATGGGTGAGGGAGGTGTATAAACGAGGGGAAGTGTATGGCAATGGAGTGAGGGGAAAGTAGAGGGAGAAGAGGGAGAGTGGAAACGTGGGGTGAGATTGTAGAGTGAGGAGAAATAGGGTGAAGGGAGTATCAGGGAAAAGAGAAGGATATAGGGTGAGGGGAGGGTCAGGAAAGAGGTATATGGGAAGATAAGGGAATGAGGGAGGTGCAGGTAAAAACAGGCCTCAGCTCGAGGTCAACACTATGATATGTTTGCTGACAAAAATTGAAAACAGAGAGAGATGCTTGACACAGTTACATAAGCCCGTGTTTACGGGATAAATGTTGTAGGGCAGATGCTAAGTGGGGAATGCTAAATATTTAATAGGTAAATGTTGGAGATAAATTTAGGAGTTATAACTATTAAATGTTTGTATGTGTGTGTGTGTGTGTGTGTGTGTGATAATTACATAGTGCAGCCCATCTAAAAACTCTTACCTTCTTCCCATCTTGTCAACAACGGCCCGTACACACCCCACCCATTCCATGTATATTGACATTATAGCGTATAAACTTTCATACATACCAACCTGAACACACTTGCTCAGCCCCCTCGTCCATTAATGTGTAAACACCCGCTGTCATTGACACAAGCACATTCAGTATGCACACACATTTGCAGATATCACTTATATACATATGCTGAATGCATAACTTTTAAGAAAAGCAGCGACTCATATAACGCGTCTCCCGTTTCCTCAACTATGTGAGCGCCCTCTTATACATATATATATATATATATATATATATATATATATATATATATATATATATATATATATATATATATATATATATATATATATATATATATACATTTGAGTGAGGTGGGAAGGGTGATGTGGCATTAACACAAGACAGAACAGGAGGGGATATTAATAGGGTATTAAAAGTATCAACACAAGACAGAACAGAAACAATGGGTATTGAATAGAAGTGTTTGTAGAAAGCCTATTGGTCCATATTTCTTGATGCTCCTATATTGGAGCGGAGTCTTGAGGTGGGTAGAATATAGTTGTGCAATAATTGGCTGTTGATTGCTGGTGTTGACTTCTTGATGTGTAGTGCCTAGCAAACGTCAAGCCGCCTGCTATCGCTGTATCTATCGATGATTTCTGTGTTGTTTACTAGGATTTCTCTGGCGATGGTTTGGTTATGGGAAGAGATTATATGTTCCTTAATGGAGCCCTGTTGCTTATGCATCGTTAAACGCCTAGAAAGAGATGTTGTTGTCTTGCCTATATACTGGGTTTTTTGGAGCTTACAGTCCCCAAGTGGGCATACAGTCCCCATGTGCCCACTTGGGGACTGTAAGCTCCAAAAAACCCAGTATATAGGCAAGACAACAACATCTCTTTCTAGGCGTTTAACGATGCATAAGCAACAGGGCTCCATTAAGGAACATATAATCTCTTCCCATAACCAAACCATCGCCAGAGAAATCCTAGTAAACAACACAGAAATCATCGATAGATACAGCGATAGCAGGCGGCTTGACGTTTGCGAGGCACTACACATCAAGAAGTCAACACCAGCAATCAACAGCCAATTATTGCACAACTATATTCTACCCACCTCAAGACTCCGCTCCAATATAGGAGCATCAAGAAATATGGACCAATAGGCTTTCTACAAACACTTCTATTCAATACCCATTGTTTCTGTTCTGTCTTGTGTTGATACTTTTAATACCCTATTAATATCCCCTCCTGTTCTGTCTTGTGTTAATGCCACATCACCCTTCCCACCTCACTCAAATGTAGATATAAAATCAGAGATACGTTCTAATCAGATATATATATATATATATATATATATATATATATATATATATATATATATATATATATATATATATATATATATATATATATAATCTCAGTCCTACATCGTTATTATTGTTTCTCACACTCAAAAACTTCTAGCATTCATTAGCAGTAAGGTCAAAGTCTCTCGTTTCTCTCATCCAGGATCATCCTTCCCACTCTAAACCCTCCGTAACTAGAAAAAAAATCCTGGAAATCCATAACCTCTTCAGCCATGCTTCCAGGATGGTTAAATCCTCTCCAGTCATATCAAACCTAACCTCTTGGAATTCTTAAAATTCTTTCCAGTCGTAGCATACCCGAGACTCTTAACTTCTAGGAGCTGAAAATCCTTTCGCGTGATTCCTCTCCTCTCTTCTCCTCTCCTCTCCCTCTTGCTTCACTTCCGGGGAAGCTCAAAAAGGTCTTTCTCACTTCTCCCTCCGCCAAGTCAAGGTCTTTCTACTTTCCTGGACGCTTTCCTTCCAGCAGTGGATAAATATTTTTGGCTGTTTCCCAGAATTTTTTTCCCAGGAAGGTAGTCGAGATAATCCGCCCAGCGTCATTCGTTATTCTAAGCAGTTCCTCCGACCACATTTCCTTTCAGGCAGTTTTTCACTTCCTCCTCCAGGCAGTTCTTGGGTTCCTTGTCCTTCTCCAGGCAACTCTTGGGTCCCTTGTCCTTCTCCAGGCAGCTCTTGGGTCCCTTGTCCTTCTCCAGGCAGCTCTTGGGTCCCATGTCCTCCTCCAGGCAGCTCTTGGGTCCCTTGTCTTTCTCCAGGCAACTCTTGGGTCCCTTGTCCTTCTCCAGGCAGCTCTTGGGTCCCATGTCCTCCTCCAGGCAACTCTTGGGTCCCATGTCCTCCTCCAGGCAGCTCTTGGGTTCCTTGTCTTCCTCCAGGCAGTTCATTGGGTCCCATGTCCTCCTCCAGGCAGCTCTTGGATTCCATGTCTTCCTCCAGGCAGTTCTTGGGTCCCATGTCCTCCTCCAGGCAGCTCTTGTGTCCCATGTCCTCCTCCAGGCAACTCTTGGGTCTCATGTCCTCCTCCAGGCAGCTCTTGGGTCCCATGTCCTCCTCTAGGCAACTCTTGGGTCCCATGTCCTCCTCCAGGCAGCTCTTGGGTTCCATGTCCTCCTCCAGGCAGCTCTTGGGTCCCATGTCCTCCTCCAGGCAGCTCTTGGGTTCCATGTCCTCCTCCAGGCAGCTCTTGGGTCCCATGTCCTCCTCCAGGCAGCTCTTGGGTTCCATGTCCTCCTCCAGGCAGTTCTTGGGTCCCATGTCCTCCTCCAGGCAGCTCTTGGGTTCCATGTCCTCCTCCAGGCAGCTCTTGGGTCCCATGTCCTCCTCCAGGCAGCTCTTGGGTCCCATGTCCTCCTGCAGGCAGCTCCTCAGCTCAGAGAATCTGATACTTCTTGTAAAACGCCGACAACATGTAAATTTTATGCGTTTAAACCTTGCCGTGAACGATTTTATGAAGTTTGTAAATTTTTTCTCGGGTACCTGGGGAGGATGTTGGCAGGATGTACTGCTTGTCGGTGCCTTCTAAAAACGTCACTAGTGCGCTTTTAAAATATACTTTTGTGTAAATAATGAAAGTTTGTAAATTGTCGCTATTATGTCGTAAGCAATTTTCAGGATCTCGTGTTGCCACCTTCATTTTTTTTGGTCTTGTTAACGGGAGGTTGATAGATATTCATGTTATCGAGCGAAGGTTTGTAAATTCGTAGTATCTTCACTTTTCGCCATTACAAAGTCTGTTTAATATCAAAACGACAACAAAATTGTATTGAGGATAACGGTTTGTAAATATTCTTATTTATCGTATATCACAAAAATTCGCCTCTGACAATGTATGAGGTTTCTGAATCGCATAACGAACTGTGAGGAAACTTATAGAGAAAACTGATTTCGTATCTTCAGCCAGATAACGAGAGGAAACTGCAAATAATGTTACGGATTAAGGGATCATTTTTGGCATCTTGAAACAGGAAGAGTTCTAGAAATTTGCAGGCCGCCCAAGCAAACATACGTGATCTTCTCTACACGTCGATTATTAGGGAAGAGCCGCTTCGAGTCTTCGGACGTAAGACTGTAAGACGTCTCAAGGTCCGGCGAGTAACGCAGTCAGGTAACTTGCTTATCCAGGATGTAGAGCATTGCTGGAAGTTAATGGGCAAGTTGTTTGGTCTAAATGTAAGAATAATGATGAAAGATGTTTTTCCGGGCTTTGCAATACCACTGGAAGGACGCAATTAGGGCTCTGGTGTGTGTGTGTGTGTGTGTGTGTGTGTGTGTGTGTGTGTGTGTGTGTGTGTGTGTGTGTGTGTGTGTGTGTGTGTGTGTGTTCTCTGCCTCTATCACTCTACTTCATAGTTCATTCCATTTGATTACTACACTCTGGTGGTCTCATGGGTTCATTTGGGAACTCAGTTTTCCACTTGCGTAACTCTGTTCACGTAACAGCCATGCTAGTTACGTAAGTTACAGAACATAACAGCACTGTTCGAGTAACAGTCTTTCCATATCTTCCCTATCAATTCAACTAATAATTTTGTATGTTTTAATCATGTCTCCCTTAGCTCATCTGTTGGGTGGGGTAGGTGAAGACGCATCTGTTATCGAGAGTTGTGGGGGGGAGTGTAGTAGGTGTTGGTGGGTATACTCTAGTGTTTAACAGGTGTGGCAGGTGTTGGTGGGGTATACTCTAGTGTTTTACAGGTGTTTGAGGAGGGGTAGGTGGGTATACTCATATGTGTTAGGGGATGTAGGGCAGGTGTCGGGGGAAGTGTTCTTGTGTCCCAGGGGTGTAAGGGAGGTGTAGTTCTTATGCTGAGGGATGCAGGGAAGGTGTAGATGGGGTATTCTCCTGTGTGCTAGGTGGTGGTGTAGTGTGTGGGTGTAGATGAGGGGCAGATGGGTATGCCCTATGAATGCTATGAGGGTATACTAGAGGTGTACATGGATATAATCCTGGGTGGTAGGTGGTGTAGTGGGTGTGGGGGTGTAGGTGGGGTATGGTGTAGTATGTTAGGGGGGGGTGGTGTGGGTTTAGGTACACAGGCGAGTGTCTGTATAACTGTTTGCTTCTCTGGAGAACGTTCGTAATTAAATAAATTTGCTAGCAGCATTTTTAATCAGCACGAGAAGGTAAATATTTTTCTTTGTCGTGAAGGTAGAATAAGAGTCGAAAATTAACGCAGAAGTGGTGCTTCTGGTAGTGGTGGTGGTGCCTATGGTGGTGATCTAGTGGTGGTAGTAGTGGTACTGGTGGTGGTGCCTCTGGTGGTGGTGGTACTGGTGGAGGTGCCTCTGGTGGTGGTGGTGGTACTGGTAGTGCTGTTGTGCTTAGCTGGGGCTTTTGCTGATGCTGCCACTACTCTAGGTATTCTTACTAACACAACAATACTACAACAACAGCTGTTGTTGTATATGACGCTGCTGTTGATATTGCTGTTTGTACAACTCTTCCTTTTGTTCCGCCGTAGCTGCTGTTCCTATTGCTGTTTCTAACGTATATATGCACTGTTGCTGCACTTGCTGCTACTGCTGTTGTCGCCATTATTAACGTCTCTGTTGTTGCTGATGCTATTGCCACGAGGACTGCTGTTTTAGGTACTCCTAAAGCTACTGTTGCACCCGTTAATGTTGCTGCTTCAGTTGAGTCTGCTCGCCTTACACTCCTGCTAACATCCTTTCAGAACAGTTTTTATGAATCCCCTTTGGTCTTGGAGTTTACCCAGCCGAGGGACCTCGTTGCTTCATTATTCATAACCCACGTGGAAGTAGATTACCCGGATCATTTTATTTTATTCCTTTTAACCCGAGAGATGAACGAGAGGGCCTTTTGCGTGAACTTTGAGAGAGGCTCCACCGTCCTCGGCACGCTCTGGTAATGAATTAAGGGTCTTGGGAGTGTGGTTGTGTGTTTACCTGCAATTTTAAGGCAAAGCCAAGCAGGCATGAAAGATGCATAAGGATTCGGAGAGCGAAAGAGAGAGACAGAGAGAGAGAGAGAGAGAGAGAGAGAGAGAGAGAGAGAGAGAGAGAGAGAGAGAGAGAGAGAGAGAGAGAGAGAGGGAGAGGGAGGGAAAAACCTTGTTAGTGCTATGCGATATGTACTCGTCCGCAAGAGTAAATATTAAGTCGTAGATGAAGCGAGGAGGAGACTGAAGGAAACGTCAACAGAGTGTTGTAAATTAATTTTATGACCAAACTTGGTCTGTGTTCACCCACTGGGTCGCACATTCCTTCTTAACTCCTGATAATAATGTATATTAAATTATTTTATAGTTTGAAATATTGTTACTAATGTCATGACTTTAATTATTATATAATTCTTATAATTATTATTACGTTAATATTAGAAAATATTATTGGTAATACTATTACTGCTAACTGCCACTATTTACAATAATGATAGGTGATTTTTTTTTTAAAGTTTGTATCATCATAGTCATGTCATTATAGTTGCCAGGTCGAGTCATCGTATTTACGGCATCAAGTCACTATGGTTAAGGGGGTAAATTTATCTACGTCATTGTCGGCGTCAGTGTTTGCGTCATCGTCTGCGTCAGTGCTAATGTCACTGTCCGTGACTACATTTGTGTTTAGTGTTTGTGTTTGTGTTAGTGCGTGCATCTGTGTCTGCGTTAGTGCCAGCGCCCGCGGCAGTGTATGCGTCTGCGTCTACATCAGCGTCAGTAACCGCGTCACCCTCAGCGATTGCGTCCGCGAGGAAGGGGTTGAGGTGTGTCGGCTTTAATTGCCTCATTTATTGAACCCAAACAAAACATCGACAGCTGTTCCCTGTTGCCCTGTCTCCCAATTCCCTATTAGTAAATTAATTTAAGTGCCAATTGCACATATTTATTTCCATGCTCTGTTTTTTTTACCCTGTGTTTGCAGTATATTTTAATCTGTAAGTCAAATTTTGAGTGTCTTTTTTTCAAAATATTGGCTGTTGTGACCCCCGCAGGGAGAAGGAATCGATTCATTGGAACGCGGCTCGGCCAGCAAGGTCGCTAAAGTGTGTTCACCCTTAGGCAATCATTTATTTACTAATCTGGTTTTCTGTCTGGCTGGCTGTGTGTCTGTGTGTGTCTCTGTATCGCTATCTGGCTGTCGGATTCCCTCTCTCTCTCTCTCTCTCTCTCTATCTCTCTCTCTCTCTCTCTCTCTCTCTCTCTCTCTCTCTCTCTCTCTCTCTCTCTCTCTCTCTCTCTCTCTCTCTCTCTCTCTCTCTCTCTCTCTCTCTCTCTCTCTCTCTCTCTCTCTCTCTCTCTCTCTCTCTCTCTCTCTCTCTCTCTCTCTCTCTCTCTCTCTCTCTCTCTCTCTGTCTCTCTCTCTCTCTCTCTCTCTCTCTCTCTCTCTCTCTCTCTCTCTCTCTCTCTCTCTCTCTCTCTCTCTCTCTCTCTCTCTCTCTCTCTCTCTCTCTCTCTCTCTCTCTAACACACTCACATCCCTCCCCCAAGTCCAGTATCGCGTCATTAATCTCTCTTTCCCTTCCCTTTACAGCATGTGAGCTAATGCGGGACAACACGCTACGTCGGGCCCGCGACCTGGGCGTGGACGTCAACGACGTACTGACGCCCGACTGCGACCTGGGGGGAGGGTTCGCCCCCATCCAGTGTGACGGCATCAGGTGCTTCTGTGTGGACGAGCGCACGGGCTACGAGCTTCCCGGCACGAGAGCCCGGAGCATCGAGCTCGTCAACTGTTCAGGTGAGTCTGGATGTGTTGTGTGGGGGGGGCTGTGGCGTCTCTCTCTCTCTCTCTCTCTCTCTCTCTCTCTCTCTCTCTCTCTCTCTCTCTCTCTCTCTCTCTCTCTCTCTCTCTCTCTCTCTCTCTCTCTCTCTGTATCCCCTCTACGTAGCCTCTGACCGAGTGCTGGGCTGACGATATTAATTTTTAGCGAATTATTAAATAAACTACACCCACATTTATGTGAGAGAAAAGAGTTGGTGTTACCATAATATTTTGAGTGAACATTAACAAGGAACATCCCACTAGAGTGAGCACGGGTGATCTGGTCGTCCAATAATGATATTATTACAAGGGAATATTCCCACTAACAAATCAGCTCATTTGATTGTAGTTTATTCCTGCTGGAGTTAAAAGCAAAGGCCTTGGGGGGGGTTCCAGGGAAAACATGTTCCCATTACTACTGCTGGTAAAAGTGTGAACATGTTGTGGAATAAGCTGGGAATACAGTACCTTTGAACTTTTCTCGGTATGTATGAATTTTGAGACCCGGAAATGCAGTTTCATCGTAACTACCAAATATATTTATTCATCCAGCGGAATGGAAAGCTGATTCCCGACTAGTAATGGTAGGGATTATTAACACAGTCTGTGTACTCACCTAGTTGTACTCACCTAGTTGTGCTTGCGGGGGTTGAGCTCTGGCTCTTTGGTCCCGCCTCTCAACTGTCCATCAACAGGTGTACAGGTTCCTGAGCCTATTGGGCTCTATCATATCTACACTTGAAACTGTGTATGGAGTCAGCCTCCACCACATCACTGCCTAATGCATTCCATTTGTCAACCACTCTGACACTAAAAACGTTCTTTCTAATATCTCTGTGGCTCATTTGGGCACTCAGTTTCCACCTGTGTCCCCTAGTGCGTGTGCCCCTTGTGTTAAACAGCCTGTCTTTATCAACCCTGTCGATTCCCTTGAGGATGTGTGTGTGTGTGTGTGTGTGTGTGTGTGTGTGTGTGTGTGTGTGTGTGTGTGTGTGTGTGTGTGTGTGTGTGTGTGTGTGTGTGTGTGTGCTAAGTGCTTAGTGTTATCTGCAAGATAACCATGGCTTCCTTGCTTAGTGTAGCACAAGGCAAGTAGCTCAGATACATACAATATACATCCCCCCACGTGAGAGTATTCAGCACAGCCTCTTAAAATTAAAGTACTTATAGTAACTATTCTATCGAAAGTACCAACATGTAGTGATGGACCGCCAGAAAGTGGAATTTAGTATTATTGAATTTGGACATGTGCTATGCTCTCTCTAGAAATATTTAAAATTGGGTTCGAGCTTTATTTTTTATCCGGACTCCATAAAATTGTACAAAAAGTGATTTACTGGTGATCCATCACTACATATTGGAACTATCGACTAAATAGTTACTATAAGTACTATCATTTCAGAATGATGGGTTGGAGTATTTAGGAGGCTGAGGTATACATACATTCAAGAAAATATGCATCGTGGGACTACCTAGCCTCTACTTAACAATTGAATGCGCAGTCCCGTTACTGAGTGCAGAGAAGTGAAAAGTCAGAAATCGATGTATGTGGTTATGATTAGAGGCTAAAGTCAGGCGCTTGGATAACAGTGTCAGAGGTGAGGGGGGTCAGCCATTACAGTTATGGGTCAAAGGTCAAGATCAGCGGTCAAAGGCCATGATTCAAGGTTATAATCACAGGCCAAACGAAGAAAAGTGGTTAAAATGTCAGAATTATTGTGCCTACAATCTGGGGTCAGAAGCCAAGGTAAATTTGATAGAGAATAGTGTCAGAGATCAAAAGTCAAAGTCGACGCTCTAGGTTGAAGTCAGACGTGAGACTATAACCAGAGGTCAAAGTTCTCTATGTCCGCCAGTTAACGCCTGAGAGCTGAAAGATAGTTAAATGTGGGTTCTCGTCACCGTAGACTTTATGACTCCTCTGTTACTATTGCTGTTATCAGTTTGATGTGAGTTGACACGTGTCTTTTTATATAGACATTAATGCAAGACTATATTATAGTTCGTTGATATAGTTGTCGGATACAGGTCCGTAGTACAGGATTGTAGTATAGGTTCATGGTAATTATCTTGGTCATTATACACTAGTTTCTTCTTGTATCTGCTTAGTGTTATTTTCGATGTTTTAGTTTCCTTTTTATATATTATTCTCCCTTTTTTCTACTGTCTCTGTCTACTCCACCTCATCATAATACTCCTCATAATCTTGCTCCTAGTAATTATTCTCATAATACTCATGATTCTCACTGAGTTTTTGTGTTTGATGGACCAGACCAAGCCAAGCAATCAGTAAAATAATGTGTTGTTGTCCTCATATGTCCTCTCTCTCTCTCTCTCTCTCTCTCTCTCTCTCTCTCTCTCTCTCTCTCTCTCTCTCTCTCTCTCTCTCTCTCTCTCTCTCTCTCTCTCCCTCTCTCTCTCTCTCTCTCTCTCCCTCTCTCCCTCTCTCTCTCTCTCTCTCTCTCTCTCCCTCTCTCCCCCTCTCTCTCTCTCTCTCTCTCTCTCTCTCTCTCTCTCTCTCTCTCTCTCTCTCTCTCTCTCTCTCTCTCTCTCTCTCTCTCTCTCTCTCTCTCTCCCTCTCTCCCTCTCTCTCTCTCTTTTTCCCTCTTTCCCTCCCTCCCTATCCACAGCCCTAATTTTGCCGCATCCCATCTCTGTTTAATATCGTGACATTCCTGACGTTCTCTCATTCTCCCTCCCTCTCACATTCTCTTACTCTCCCTCTCTCTCACATTCTCTTACTCTCCATCCCTCTCATATATTCTCACGCTCCCTTCCGCAGCTTTCCTCTCCTATGTTCTTGCTTTCCCTCCCTCTCCCATATTCTTGCTCTCCCTCCCATCCTAATTTTCTTACTCTCGTTCTCACATCCTCTCCATCTCTGTATCATTGGAACAACTACCAATATTGATAAATGGATTTCAAAATCACACCGCACCCTGAATCAGGATGGATGTGGAATAACCTTCACAGGAAAGAATCACAAAATGGAAAATGATTTATGTTTACCAACATAAAAGGCTTAAACTAAAAAATGAAAACTAAGGTCCATTCATAAATGTCCTTTTAATAGTCGACTTCAATATTTGGAGCAGTCATGGGAACTCACACCGGGGATTATACGGACAGTGAATTCTGGATATCAGAATATAATTGATATGGCTGTGATAGAGTTATGATGTCCAATGGAGGAGTACATATATATTTTTTGAAGAGGGGCTTGCAAGTTCGGAACTCTTAAATGTCTCAATTGAGATAGTTCAGGTACTTATTATCAAAGTAGAGACCAGAAACCTTAATTAATACTTTAATATACAAACCACAGAATGAATAAAATTAGAAATTACCTGGATAATCTTCTAGGAAAACGTAGATTGAACACAGAAAGAAGCCTGTCTTTCGCAATTACTCAACCACTATGACAAACTCGCAGGAGTATCAGACGACAGCCATGATACATGTGGCGTACACTACATACTTACATCGCCTGGTTTGTGTCTCGGAGAGGCTGCAGGAGCCAAGTAAATTCAGTAGAATTTCTGGTTGCAATTCTTATACCATGTCGTAGCTCAGTCGATTAAGACAGCGTCTGGGATGCTCTTGGACGTAGGTTCGAATCCTCGTCACGGCCCTTGTGGATTTGTCCATTTGTTCATGTGGCGTATACACAGACTCTTCAAAGGCATGTGATAAATGTGACCGTGGAGACGCAATCACATTTCCCTCATTGATGGAAAACGACATGTAAAAGATATATGAATACTGATACCAGACGACCACACGTTTAGTGACCATCACCCATGAAATTTATATTTTAGATTATGAGAACCTTCCAGTCAAGAGATTCCACCACATTTATCTATTTTTCAAAACAGGGGATATTTCTAAAATAGATGGAATACATAGATAATTATAATGCATAACCACTAAAAATACTCCCCTCTGAACAGACTCAAAGCACTCCAAATGCACTCTTTGGAATGAGAGATGAGAATGGAATGGAGATGAGCGTGATATTAAATAATATACATGATACTGGTAGGCTAGACACTAGATATTCCCCACAAAATAACAGTTTACCGGAGTGAAAGACACGGAAGAAAAAAAGCTGAATATTCCTAGTAAAGAGTCGAGGTACTATGGGTACTCTCAGAGAACACTCTGGCAAGAATTATCAAAAGAAGATTTATCTCAAGATGGAAGTGCCAGATCAATAAGGATGTAGTGGCTATATGGGCTGTGTGAGCTGCTGGAAGCAACAGCCTTACAGATCAAGTAATCATCGGACCAGCCTGGCTTATGGCTGAGCTTCGAGTGTAGAAGGACTCACGAAATAAACTACAGGTAAAGGTAAGTTCTTACACCTGACATTCTCCCTCTCTCTCTTACCATTACTCACTCTTCCTCTTTAATACACACCACTTTCTATCACTCTCCCTCACTTATTAGACTCGTATCTCTACCCCTTATTACTCTCATTTGCTCTCCCTCACTCTTATTTTCTCTCCCTCACTCTCCAGTGCTCTCTCTCTCACTCCCCATTAAAAGAACAACGTAAGGACATGAATTAGTAATTGCGCCACTTGTCTTTCTCACCTTTCTTTTCTTCGTTCTTTTCTTTGTAATGACTCTCTCTCTCTCTCTCTCTCTCTCTCTCTCTCTCTCTCTCTCTCTCTCTCTCTCTCTCTCTCTCTCTCTCTCTTTCTCTCTCTCTCTCTCTCTCTCTCTCTCTCTCTCTCTCTCTCTCTCTCTCTCTCTCTCTCTCTTTCTCTCTCTTTCTCTCTCTCTCTCTCTCTCTCTCTCTCTCTCTCTCTCTCTCTCTCTCTCTCTCTCTCTCTCTCTCTCTCTCTCTCTCTCTCTCTCTCTCTTTCTCTCTCTCTCTCTCTCTCTCTCTTTCTCTCTCTCTCTCTCTCTCTCTCTTTCTCTCTCTCTCTCTCTCTCTCTCTCTCTCTCTCTCTCTCTCTCTCTCTCTCTCTCTCTCTCTCTCTCTCTCTCTCTCTCTCTCTCTCTCTCTCTCTCTCTCTCTCTCTCTCTCTCTCTCTCTCTCTCTCTCTCTCTCTCTCTCTCTCTCTCTCTCTCTCTCTCTCTCTCTCTCTCTCTCTCTCTTTGCAGAGATAACTGACATCCATAATAATAACAGTAGAAGTTAGAGGCTCCTCCCTGTGGACGAAAATCCAAGGGAAAAAGGGTAGGGAGGAGTAAAATGTATAAAAGGGAGAGTGGAAAATAAAAATGAAGAATGGTGATAGATAAATAACAAGGGAGAGGACGCTAAGGCATTCCCTCCTTTTAGATCTTCCAGGGCAAAAGAAGAAGCCAGTAGTAAGGAGTGAGATGGAGTGAGAACTCATTTATCCACCTACCTACTTACCTACCTACCTACCTACCTACCTACTTACCTACCTACCTACCTACTTACCTACCTGCCTACCTACTTACCTACTGTATGTAATTGCATACATTAAACACGACATTTTCATTGTTTCAGGGGGGCGAGGCTGGCATCTTTATTCTTAGTTGAGCCATTAACAGTGTTTTTGTAAATGGTTGTTTATCCAGAGACAAAACTGGGAGATCAGGGGCGTGGGAGCTAGACAGGGAGGTACAGAACTTGTAAAGGGGGCACTGAAGGGGAGGAGGAAGAGGGGGGGGGGGTATCCAGAGAGAAGCTGAGGAGAGGGAATGGAGGGGAAAAAAGAGGAGATGAAGTAGGGGGAAGGAGAATTGTCTGGCTGAGTCAACAGAGGGGAGAGAGGGAGGGGGACATGTTTTTTTCATGCTAGCAGCGAAGAAAGTATAGTGGACAGGGTGCATTGGGGGCGTGAAGGGTATGTTGGGGGCGTGGAGGGTATGTTGGGGGGAGGTGGAGAGTATGTTGAGGGAGGTGGAGGGTATGTTGAGGGAGGTGGAGGGTATGTTGGACGCTAGAGTCGTTGAGAAGAGTGTCTTATATGGGAAGAGAGAGTGTTTGGGAGGTCTGAGCGTGTGAAGAGCAGCAGCAGAAGGGAAGGGAAGGGAAGGGAAGGGAAGGGAAGGGTAGTGGGATAAAGAGAAAATGTTTGGTAGGGAGGAAGAGTGGTACGTCCCGGGAGGGGGGGAGGGGTGTAAGGTAATGCTGGTCGTGTGAGGGGTCGTGGTGGAAGGGAACTATCAGGAGGAAAGCGCCAAGCCATTACGACTATATAGCACTTGGAAGGGGGTCAGGGATAAGGATTTGGGATGGGACGGAGGGAAAGGAATGGTGCCCAACCACTTGGACGGTCGGGGGATTGAACGCCGACCTGCATGAAGCGAGACCGTCGCTCTACCGTCCAGTCCAAGTGGTTGGATGGATCGTGGTGGAGAGTGATACAGACTGTTAAAACTATAGATGAATTATGATTCAATTATTCTTTCCTCCGTGCTTTCCCTTACTCCCTCCATCCCTTCCTTTCCTCCTTCCCTTCCTGTCTTTCCCTCCATCCCTCCTTCTCCCCCCCCCTCCCTTCCACCCCTCCTCTTCCGTTCTCTACACTCCCTCACTACCTAATTATTTAACTACCACCCTACCTACCTAATTACCTTCCTTCCTACCTCCTTACCTATCTGCTCACTTGTCTTCTGCACTCGGGCGATTTGGGCCAGAAAACTTTAAATTATATGCAAATAAGGAGAGGCATTGGAAAGAGTGAAGAGAACGCGAAATAAGGGAAGCATAGGACTCTCATGTCACTCTCAACGCTCTTGAGAGTGATCTGAGAGCGAGATCAATATATAGTGAAAGTGAGATTAAAGGGAGATGAGAGCGAGGTGATAGTGAGGTGAGATGAGAGTGGGGTGATAGTGAGGTGAGATGAGAGTGGGGTGATAGTGAGGGGAGAGTAAGGTGTGAGCTAATAATTTCTCCAGAGAAAACTAAATTTGTTTTTAATTATCACGCTATCTTGCCCCCGGTTTGAATTTGCTGAGAGAAGGTAGAGAGAGGGTGGGGGGGGGAAGGACCTATGGGTGAGGGAGAATGGGCAAAAGAAAGAATACAAGATTAGAATGAGGGAGAGAGAATAGAAAGAGGGAGAAAAATAATTTAGCGAAATTTTGAAACAACATTTACCTGTATTTAGAGCATTTCTGAATTCATCTGAAAAATCATATCTGAAGATTCCAATATTCCTTCCCGTAGTAGACATAGCATGTGTACCCAACGCCAACATTTTATTCACAATAATTAAAACAGTTTAATAACGAACATTGGCGTGTAAATTGGAAACATTTGCAACGGGTCAATTTTGTAAACAAAACATTTTTGGGCGGTGCTACCACATGCTTGGTTATGAGCGAGTATGGTGCTCAGGGTGGCTGACTAGTGCTTGGTCGGTGGTCTGTATCTACCATGATCTAACTACCATGGTAGATAGGTAGACAGGCCAGCGGGATGGTCAGCAGTAACATCACGGCAAACAAACACACTCAGGCAGATGGACTGACGGACTAACAAACACATCAACACACACGCGCGCACACACACACATACATACACACACACGCACACACACACACACACACACACACACACACACACACACACACACACACACACACACACACACACACACACACACACACACACACACACACACACACATACACACACACGCACACACACACACACACACACACACACACTCACACTCACACATTCACACACTCACTCACAGCGAAACATCATATTTTGTGCCAGTGAATTTGGTGAGAATGAGACTAATTTATTTAGTTGACGTATCATTTGTCCATTAGCGAGAGCGTGTGTGTGTGTGTGTGTACTCACGTAGTTGTACTCGCCTAGTTGTGCTTACGGGGGTTGAGCTTCGGCTATTTGTCCCGCCTCTCAACTGTTAGTTAACTGGTGTACAGATTCCTGAGCCTATTGGGCTCTACCATATCTACATTTGAAACTGTGTATGGAGTCAGCCTCCACTACATCACTGCCTAATGCATTCCATTCGTTAAAAACTGAAAACTGACACTGAAAAAGTTCTTTTTAACTTCCCTGTGGCTCATTTGGGTACTAAATTTCCACCTGTGTCCGCTTGTTAGCGTACCACCAGTGTTAAATAGTTTATCCTTATCTACTCTGTCAATTTCTATGAGAATTTTATAGGTGATGATCATGTCTCCCCCTAACTCTTCTGCCTTCCAGTGTCGAACTCATGAGACTCTGTGTTGACTCTAATTTCTTCACTTTAAATGGAAAATACTTCTCTCAAACTTTTGGTGTGGCTATGGGATCCCCTCTCTTCCCTTTTCTCGCCAATCTCTACATGGAATACTTCGAAACTGTTCCTCTTCCCATTAATGATACTCGTCTCTCTCTCTTTGGCTTCGCTATGTTGATATCACTTTTGCTGTATGGCCTCATGACCTTTGTCTTTGCCAGCCTTTCCACTCCTTTCTTAACAGTCTGGCTCCTATCAATTTCAAAGATGAATGGGAATCAAATTTTTTTCTTCTTCTTTTTCTTGATGTTCATGTTCACAGCTCTGTGTCCGGTTTCTCTTTCTCTACCGAGAACACATTCATAGTGGCAACCCATTATCCTGTTTATTGAGTACTTTTTGTAACTATGTGCACGATAGTACAACCATTGACGTAGTAAGCAATTAGATAGAAGAATTTGGTTCTATTCACTTTATAACTTCAATATTCCAAGGCCTTATATAGCACACATGTGTACTATATTAGGCCTCAGATTGCGCATATTAGGCCTAGGAAGATTAGGTTAGTATAGGTTGCCTTTGCAACATAAATACAAAACCTTTTCCGGTTTGTTCAAATTCAGTAATACAGATTTCTACTTTCTAATTGCGTTTTACGTCGGTATATGTACTGTGGTCCTCATTGTTTCTCTAAGTACTTCCAAAACTGGGGGATTGGCTGGGTATTTACATTCACTATTTCCGTATCATCCTCCTTATGTTAATATGTTCTCGTGTCTCTCTCTTCCTCCGCGTTCTACTCATCGGTGATCCTCAGTTTCTTGATTCTGAAATTTCTTCTATATACAAATCATTCTCCCGCCTTGGATACCCTTTTACATTTTATCAACTGTGACTATTCTCAAGCTAAACCTAATTTATTTCATCCCAAACCTGCTTCCAACACAAGTACCATGGTGCTCTGTCTTCCTTTCATAACCTGAAGTCAAAAATCTCAAAAATACTCTTCGTCCTCTTGAGATACAACTCACCTTACGACAAACTAAAATTCTTCGGAGTAATCTACTTCACACTTCACCTCCTCCTGCTTTCAGTGTTGCTGGTGTCTGTTCTATTTCCATTGTTCGTCTTGTCTCTCCCCAATACTTTGGGAAAACTGGTCGTTCAATGACAGACTTATGGAACACAAAAGAGGTGTTAAGTCAGCAGACACAATGCTCTCTTCTGTCGTGTTGGGGACTATATTCATCTTATTGAGTGGTCTTCTTCTAAAATAATCTTTCCTGCCTCTGCTCTTCACAGACGCCGTCTTGTCGAATCAGCTCTGATACACAACGTGCCCAACATGAACCTTTGTTGTGGCTTTGTTGGTGTTGACTCTTCCCTTTCACAGTATATATTCAACTGCTCCAACCTTCTTAACAAACGTGAACTAACTTTAACCTAACCCCCTTTTTCTGTTTCTTACCTTCTTCTTATTCTTACCTCATCCCGTTCTTCCTGCATTTCATTCTTACATCCATCCCACTCGTACCTTTCACCCTATTTTTACCTTTCACCTTACTCTTCCCTTCTAGAAATTACCTTCTTCTTTTACCTGCTCCTCTCTCTCTCTCTCTCTCTCTCTCTCTCTCTCTCTCTCTCTCTCTCTCTCTCTCTCTCTCTCTCTCTCTCTCTCTCTCTCTCTCTCTCTCTCTCTCTCTCTCTCTCTCTCTCTCTCTCTCTCTCTCTCTCTCTCTTTCTTTTTCCATATTAATTGGCCCGTTCCTTACTCTCTTTCTCACTCTCCCTTTCTCCGTCTTCTGTTGTGTGGTTTAGTTCTCATGTCTTCAGCCTCGTTATTGTGTCTCATCATTTGCACGTGAGGTTCAGTTCCCGTAATGTTGCCTCGTTAGCTGTGTGTGTGTTTGTACTCACCAAGATATGTTCTTCTACGTGTGCGTGCAGGGTTGAGCTTCAGTTCCTAAGCCCCATCTTTTAAACTATTAGGAGTTGAATCAAATTATTCTAATCTCTAATTCAAATCATATTTACATTTAAAACTGTAGATTGGGATAGTTTCAAACGCTTCTACTCACATTCCAATCTCCCTCTCCCCCCCCCCCTCCCATCGTACTAACATTCTCTCCCCTCTCTCCCACTAACTCTCCTCCCTCTCTCACTAACATTCTTCTACCTCTTCCACTAATTCTCTTCCTCTCTCCTAGTAACAGTGATGGTCTCCTCTCCATTTTTCCACGCTCTCACTCACTCCCTCGCTCTCCTACACTGTCTCCCCTCCCCTCGCTTCCTCTTCCATTTTACTGCCCCTCTCTCTCTCCTCCGTCACCTCCCCTTCCCTCCTCTACCCTCCCCATCACCCACACTCCTACCTCCCCTTCCCAGACCCCCACCAGAGGACCAGCCTCCTCTGCTGGTCACGTCCCTGGCATATTATGACATTATTGCATTACAGGAATTTTAATAAACTTTTATATATTTATTCGCATTTGAAGCTAGTTGAATCATTCAGCTGTGTGCTGGTGTTTCCCCTAGTGAGAGGCATTCTGGTGTTCCCCTAGTGAGAGGCATTCTGTGGTTCCCCCTAGTGAGAGGCATTCTGTGGTTCCCCCTAGTGAGAGGCATTCTGTGGTTCCCCCTAGTGAGAGGCATTCTGGTGTTTCCCCTAGTGAGAGGCATTCTGGTGTTCCCCCTAGTGAGAGGCATTCTTATGTTTCCCCTAGTGAGAGGCATTCTGGTGTTCCCCTAGTGAGAGGCACTCTGGTGGACGTTAGAAAAATTGAATATGGAGGATATACTTAAGGGAACCAGATCAAAGAGCAGTTGGTTATGTGCACGCCAATAGAGCAGTGGGAGGCCACTGCTCTATTGGCCTCCCACTAGAGCAAGGGACTAACTACCTGTAGGAAGACCCTGGGGGGAGGGGGGGGGGAAATGAACTAGAGGAGTAAACCCGCTAATGAGATGATGGAACATGTAGCAAAAACAAGTATACATGGGAACGGAGAAGGCTGATCAGTCTAAGGAAGCAGGTCTTCAAGAAGTGCAGAATAATCGCCGATTGACCTGGCTGGGCCGTAAGGCAAGACACAGAGCCATCGTGGGAGTGCCTGGGAGAACTTGAAATGTGCACACATGAATCACAATAGCGTGATGCATCAAATGAAGAAATCGATTAAGGTAGCGTCTGGGATCCTCTTGGACGTAGGTTCGAACCCTCGTCAAGGTCCTTGTGGATTTGTTCATTTAACTTTAAATGTGTTTTCAGTACTTATTCTCAATATTTTGAGAATGACATGGCAGCAAAATCAAAAGACCAGACCAACCCCCATAGACATGTCTGAAGGAAAACGGTAGTTTGAAATTATATGATCAAGAAAACAGACGGAAATCCTAAAATAAAATGACAGAACTGTCTGTTGCAGGACTTCCGGGAAATATTGCAAGGATAGGAAAAGTCGAACCAGAGGCAACGATAGACAGACTATTAATCTCTGAAGAAGAGATAAAATGCCACAAAGGTCTGTACCCGGCACCGCCGCGGCTGCTGAAGCAACCTGTCCTCTTACAAAGAAAAGACAAAATTTGTCGTACTAGAAAATGGAAGCGGCTGGCGAAAGTGACGTACTGTCCCGTTTTCAGTTTTGGGTTCTCTGGTAGGTTAGAAGAGGACACTTTAAATTTACCGTTTTCTTAACGTTGGCAAACCCTAGGAGGACGAACTGACTGAAGAACACCGCGCAGGTACTCACCCAGCCACAAACTGGGATGATAAATGAAACATCAGAGACTGCAAGAACTACCGGCGTTGGTAAGGAATGAATCTCTAGGCCTCTAGGGTAATTGGTATTAACTGCATGGCGCAATTTATTTTGCAAAGCCAATGCAATCTCAACTGTCAACTGGAATCATTTGTATTGCAGATGTAATATGTGTGCGTGGGATTGAGGGGGAAGGGATTTATCTAAGACGGGGTACGGAGCCTTGGCTGATGGGGCCACGGAGCCTGATCTTGGCGCCTGACAGCTGAGTAGACAGCGCTTCGGATTCGTAATCCTGAGGTTCCGGGTACGATCCCCGGTGAAGGCGGAGACAAATGGGCAAAATATTTCTTTCACCCCTGACGCCCCTGTTACCTAGCAGTAAATAGGTACCTGGGAGTTAGACAGCTGCTACGGGCTGCTTCCCGGGGGGGAAGGGAGGTGCAACAAAAGGAGGCCTAATCGAGGACCGGGCCGCGGGGACGCTAAAGCCCCGAAATCATCTCAAGATATCCTCAAGATAACCTCAAGATGGTCTAGGTTTGTACTGGCAAGGGGAAACAACTGTAAATCGAGAAAGTGGAAGTAAAGTATTGGATAAAGTATAATAAGATATTATGTTTTTTTTTTTAACAAGTATTCCCGAGAGAGGATTGGAACCCAATATGGACACATTCATCAGCACAACGACCTAAAGGAACATTGTACAAATATCAGCAATGTCAGAACCTAAAATAGATGAATTAAGTGCACCTGTGTGCATATAAACTATATTCATATATTATGCCAATAACAAACATAGATGAATGTATAAAACAGGAAACTATTCACAGAGCTAAAATCAAAATTAAGGGATGCAAGTTATTTTGCATTGATTAGAAGAGGAAGTAAAATAGCAATAAAAGTGGAGGGAATATTTAAAATGTGATATCGTGAAAGGAATCCAAACAAAGCCATATTCAAACTATTTGGATATCATTAAATTATATCAATAATAGCCTAATATCAAGTTAAATAGAGGCCACCAAACTTGAACAGAACAGAAGAAATACTTCTATGAGAAGAAATATCTAAGGTATCTTAGTCTAACAGTTCCTGTTATAAGTGACTTTAATTTCACTAAAAGTAAGGTAAGATAGATATCAGGAGAAAGCACTAACCATTGCGACAATATATTTCAGTAGAATAAACTTGATTAATAAATGTTTTGTCCTAATACTGGCCAATAGGTAAATATTGAAACAGCTAGTGAGCTAGGGAGTAGTAATCTCAAGGAAATCACAAGAAAAATTAAAAATAACCTGAGAAATACGTGAGAAAACATGAATTAGGGGAACCTGATTTTTGTGACGGTGATTTTGGGTGTTAAGAAAAGGCAAAGACCAATCCTAAAATGGTTTAACATATATATAAAACGATGATTAGAGAGAAGTCGGGGCCATTGACAAATTTAGACAGGTCAGGTCACAGATTATGACAAATAAATGGGCGGTTTTGTAAGTAATTTGCCTTTGTATTATTATAGAAGACCTCGATACCTGCACAAACCTATGTAGGTGGTGAAGAGGACAGGTTGAGTTGTTTAGGGGTTACAAAGGTGGAAGTTATTATAATGACTAAACAAAATTAAATCCCAATATATAATCCAATAAACATAGACGATGGTATTAAAGGAAGATAGATCACATGAAGCGAACTATCGGCCATTAAGGTTAATGTTTATTGTTGGAAACTTATTTAAATCGACAATCGTAAAAGCCATTATTTTACATGTGGATCACCATAGGTTTAGATCAGATCAGCATGGTTCAGAAAGGAGTGCACGTGTTGAAACAGTTGACTCACTCTCACAACGCTAAAGGAGAGATGGAACAGAGGAGACATGATCACCACATACAGAATATATATAATAAAAACGACTCCCCACATCTACCATTACCAAGATCTCCCCCCCCCCCCGCTCACCCTACCACCATCACTGCCAGCTTCCCTCACCACTCACCAGCTTAATTACCATCACTACTGTCACCACCACCATCACCACTACCACCACCACCACCACCACCACCACCATCACCACCACCATCACCACCACCACCACCACCACCACCACCACCACCATCACCACCACCACCACCACCACCACAACCACCACCACCACCATCACCACCACCACCACCACCATCACCACCACCACCATCACCACCACCACCATCACCATCACCATCACCACCACCACCACCACCACCACCACCACCATCATCACCACTACCCCGTACTGCCCCTGCTACCTGTACTCCAGCCTGACCGACAGTTGAGAGGCGGGATCGAAGAGCCGGTACTCAACCCCCCCCCCCCCCGCAAGCATAATTAGGTGAGAACAATTAGGTGAGTACCCTCCCACCCCACACGCCCCCCCCCCTACACCCTACTCCCCCACGGCCCCCCCCATTCCCCCCACGCCCCCCCCCCTCCCCTCATGCAGACAGGGGCCCGGATGACTGTCCTGGGGCCAACTCATCCAGTCTGGCTCTAAATTTATTCTAATTTCTAATTCAAAGACTCTATTGGGAGCGGCCTGATTATAACTATTTTTTTTTGGCGGGGGGGGGAGGAGGGGGGAGAGGGGGTGGTTAGGGGGGGCTTGTTTGCCTGAGCGTTCTGGCGGAATGGTTGTTTGTTGCTCTGGTTTGTTTGTTTGTTCTTGTTGACGCTGGTAATTGTTTGGGTTAATGTTGTGTTTATTGTGTTTATTTTTGTTTATCTTTAGTGTGTTTTGTTGAAGCTGCGTCCCGTCTTGACCTTTCTCTTCCACCTCCCCCCCCCTCTCTCTCTCTCTTCTACCCACTCTCTCTCTCTCTTCCCACTCGTCCATCTCTTCCGACTTCTCCCTCTTCTACACCTCATCCCTCTCTTCTACCGCCTCCCTCTCTTCCATCTCTTCTCCTTCTTCCATTTCGTCCCTCTCCTCCTTCACCTCCTCCTCTTCCTCCTCCTTCTCTTCCACCTTCTCCCTCTCATCCACGTCCTCCTCCTCCTCCTCTCCTACTCCTCTCCCACTCCCCCCTCCCACCGGCGTCTCAGGCAAGCAGTTTACAGCGGTCATAAAATGGTTCAAAATTAAACTAAAGAATGTCATCGTGGGCGTGGGTCGTGGGCGTGGGTTGTGGGCGTGGGTTGTGGGCGTGGGTTGTGGGCGTGGGTTGTGGGCGTGGTTTGTGGGCGTGGGTGTGGGCGTGGGCGTGGGTTGTGGGCGTGGGTGTGGGCGTGATTATGCTCTCAGAAATGAATCTTCAATTATTTCTAGTGAAGGATCACGGAAAGGCAACACTCCGGCTACCAGTGTTGCTGTTGGACGGTCATTGAAAATAGTTTCCTTTCTATCTAACACTTTTCTCTTTCATTCTTCTCTCTCTTTCTTATCTCCTCTGTTCTTTCTCTCTCTCTCTCTCTCTCTCTCTCTCTCTCTCTCTCTCTCTCTCTCTCTCTCTCTCTCTCTCTCTCTCTCTCTCTCTCTCTCTCTCTCTCTCTCTCTCTCTCTCTCTCTCTCTCTCTCTCTCTCTCTCTCTCTCTCTCTCTCTCTCTCTCTCTCTCTCTCTCTCTCTCTCTCTCACTCTCTCTACAAAAAAAAGTTAAAGAGAGTGGAGAAAATAACTAGGAAGAGAGTGGAGGAGAGAATAGACAGTAGAAGAGAGAAGAGAGAGGAAGTGTAAAGGAGAAAAAAAAGAGAAGAATATGGGAATGGCAGCAAGGACAAGACAACAACGCAGAAGGAGAAGAAATGAAAGGAAAGACTAAAGAAAAGTTAGAAGTGAGAGAGAGAGAGAGAGAGAGAGAGAGAGAGAGAGAGAGAGAGAGAGAGAGAGAGAGAGAGAGAGAGAGAGAGAGAGAGAGAGAGAGAGAGAGAGAGGAGAGAGGGAAGAGTAAAAATCAGTGAGCAGAGTGACAGGTGAGAGTCATAGAGGAGAGAGAATATAGAATAGAGAAGAGAGGGGAAATGAGATTGGGAGAGGTAGAGCAGAAGTAAGAGATGAGAGGATAGAGAGAGACGGGGGAGAGTAGAGAGGGGGATAGAGAGGACACAGAGAGAGAGAGAGAGAGAGAGAGAGAGAGAGAGAGAGAGAGAGAGAGAGAGAGAGAGAGAGAGAGAGAGAGAGAGAGAGAGAGAGAGAGAGAAAGAGAGAGAGAGGGGGGGAGAGCTAATTCTGAGTGGGCCTAGAGAGAGGATTACGTGTAATTTCAATTCGTAATCACTACCACTCTCATCGTGGAGAGGGGGGTGGGGGGAGGAGGTGCTACGACACCAGAAGAGTGAGGGGGGGGTTACCTTGTGGTTACCTTTTGAGGTTCGGGGCTTAGCGCCCCCGCGGCCCGGTCGTCGAATAGGCCTCCTGGTTACTGGACTGGTCAACCAGGCTGTTGGACGCGGCTGCTCACAGCCTGACGTATGAGTCACAGCCTGGTTGATCATGTATCCTTTAGAGGTGTTTGTTAAGTTCTCTCTTGAACACTGTGAGGGGATTGCCAGTTATGCCCCTTATGTGTAGTGGAAGCGTGTTGAACAGTCTCGGGCCTCTGATGTTGATAGAGTTCTCTCTCAGAGTACCTGTTGCACCTCTGCTCTTCAACTGGGGTATTCTGCACATCCTGCCATGTCTTCTGATCTCATGTGATGTTATTTCAGTGTGCAGGTTTGGGACCAGCCCCTCTACTATTTTCCACGTGTAAATTATTATGTATCTCTCCCGCCTGCGCTCAAGAGAATACAGATTTAGGCTCTTTAGCCGATCCCAATAGTTTAGATGTTTTACTGAGTGGATTCTAGCAGTAAAGGATCTCTGCACGCTCTCCAGGTCAGCAATTTCTCCAGCTTTGAAAGGTGCTGTCATTGTGCAGCAGTACTCCACTCTAGGGAGCACTAGCGTCCTGAAGAGTATCATCATTGGTACAGCGTCTCAAGTGTGAAAGGTTCTTGTTATCAAACCTGTCATTTTTCTTGCAGTTGTGACGGCTATTTTATTGTGTTCTTTAAAGGTAAGATCTTCCGACATGAGTACACCCAAATCCTTTACATTGCCTTTTTGTTCTAAGTTATGATTTGACTGAGTTTTGTACGTGGTTTCTGTTTGCTACGAGGCCAGCAGAGTGGAGGAGCTACGAAACTACATTCTCTTACTTTAAAAAGGCCGTGCATGTATATCCACTTTGTATATTCCCCCCTCTGTATCTTATATGTTGTAAACATATCCCCCTCTGCTTCTTCTCTTCTCTAGAGGTAATAACAACAAACTGTGACCCCGGTGACCAATAGTAACTAAATGTCGAATCATTACTTCCCACAGCCGCGCGGCCCTGCTCAGGCTACCAGTGCCGGATGCTGTGCCCTTACGAGTTCGAGCTGGACAGTGACGGGTGCCCGCTGTGTGAGTGTCGGGACCCCTGCCGAGGCGTGACCTGCCCTGGGGACACGGCCTGTACCCTGGAGGAGACTCCATGCTCCAGCGAGCCCTGCCCACCTCTACCGACCTGTGAGTTGGTGGGGGAGGTCTTGTGTTTGTGTCTTAGGACGCAGGTGTGTGTGTGTGTGTGTGTGTGTGTGTGTGTGTGTGTGTGTGTGTGTGTGTGTGTGTGTGTGTGTGTGTGTGTGTGTGTGTGTTAACTTTGTAAATACTTAAGTTATGCTTGATGACGTTTTCTCAGCAGTTCACTTCATGATAATTTAATTCTTACTCATTGAGTGCATCAATGTTTTGTATTAATTGTAAAAAAAAGTCTTATTGACTGTAATAACTTCCTATTAAGTGTAATATACTTCTAATTAAGTGCAGTATACTTCTAATTAAGTGCAGTATACTTCTAATTAAGTGCAGTATACTTCTTCTTGAGTGGAATACAGTTCTTATTAAGCACAGTAGTCTTCCTGTTCAGAGTAATATAATTCTTATTGAGTGCAGTACTTGATATTGAGTGAAATATTCATCTAATTTAATTCAATTTACTTCTTTTTGAGTGCATTATACTTCTTACTGAATGCAGCTTACTTTCTTAGTGAGTGTAGTATATTTTTTATTGAGTGCAGTATACTGCTTATTGACTGTAGCATATTTCGTATTGAGTGTAATTCACTTTTTGGTGTGCGGTATGCGGCAGAGTGCGGTATACTTCTAATTGAGCATAGTATTCTTATTATTGAGTGAATACTTCTAATTGAGTGCAGTGTACTTCTTATTGAGTGGAATATACTTCTTGCCGAGTGCAGAATGATTACAATTGAGTGTATTATACTTCTTCTTGAGTGTAGTATGCTTGGTATATAGTGAAGTATACCTCTTATTGAATGTGTATACTTCTTATTGAATGTGTATACTTCTTATTGAATGTGTATACTTCTTATTGAGTGTAGTATACTGGTTACATAGTGCAGAATACTATTCATTGAGTTCAGTATTCTTCTTAATGAGTGCAGTATACTTCTTATTGAGTACAGCAAGCTTATTGAAAAGGATATATTTCTCAGCTTGGCCGCCGTAAGGGGAAGTATTTTGTCTGAGATCCCAACTAAAACATCTTCGTATATCTCTATTCGTATCTAAGAGCTACGAATTGGAGATTTCAAGCAGAAAATATGGTAAATGTGTACAGAATGCGGATTCGTAGATATGAACGAACGAGAACGATTCGAACTTTTGTCTGAGATCCCAACTAAAACATCTTCGTATATCTCTATTCGTATCTAAGAGCTACGAATTGGAGATTTCAAGCAGAAAATATGGTAAATGTGTACAGAATGCGGATTCGTAGATATGAACGAACGAGAACGATTCGAACTTCGTGAAACACGATTCCAGGGGTTCGTGTAACTTCTATATGTGTGTGTTTTTCTGAGAATTTTTGAGTGCCCCGATGAGTATCTAAGTCTGTGAAGTTTTGGGTATGTGTATCTGCGATTCTGTGAGTGTTTTCGTCTGTGGATAAGTGAGTCAGCGTATTTGTATGTCGGTGTGTATGTCTGTGTATCTTTGAGCCTGTTTATCAGTGAGCGTATGTATATGTGAGTATATTTCTCTGTGAATACGTGTGTGTACTCAGCTAGTTGTGCTTGCGGGGGTTCAGCTTTGGCTCTTTGGTTCCGCCTCTCAACTGTCAATCAACTTGTGTGTGTGTGTGTGTGTGTGTGTGTGTGTGTGTGTGTGTGTGTGTGTGTGTGTGTGTGTGTGTGTTCCAGCAATCACTGACATATCTGGCACTGTCACAGGTAAGCAGCCTCGTAGTCTGTCGACACTGTGCCCGATGGGAGAGCCACTCATGCTGGACGAGACCCGGAAACGACCCTTCCTGTGTGGCACTGACCCCGGCAAGCCGCAGTGCCCCACCCTCTACAAGTGCCAAGTCTCTAGAGGTAAGTGCACTCAGCTGTCTCGTGCCGACTGTGTGGTGTGAGGCATGGGCGTGAGTTTCATGCATTTAGCCTTATGCATAAAGCTGACAGAGGGCCATACAAATACATGTACACAGGTATACACGTACACACACACACACACACACACACACACACACACACACACACACACACACACACACACACACACACACACACGCACACACACACACAGGTTATAAAAGTGAGAGGAAGTGAAATTCTGGAATCGAGACCTCTCGAATTATTTTACACTACATCCATCACCTCCACTTCAACAGCCTCCTCCAGCATCCCTCTCTCTCCTCTTCCTCTCTCTTCCCCACTACTTCTACACCCCCCCCCCTTCCCTCTACTAATACATCTTCCCCCCACACCTGTCCCTTCCCTCCCCCACACCTGTCCCTCCTCCCCTCTCTATCTTCCCCCCATCTGTACCTCCTTTTCCTCTCCAAATATAGCAGCATCTTTTCCCTCTGTCTCATTGCATTCCATCTCCAAACCCTTCCCTTCTTTTGTTTTTCCTTCGCTCTCCGCCACCCTCTTGTTCTTGCTCCCCACTCCCCCATCCTCTCCCCAACCACCACCAGCGGCGGGGTGTTAAAAGTGTAGCGAATTTGAGGTCTGGTCATCCATCACAGACAAATTATCCATGTTATTATTGGGAAAATATTCCAGCCAGCCAGGCCCTGAGGCTGTACTAGAACCCGTGCTGAGAGAGAGAGAGAGAGAGAGAGAGAGAGAGAGAGAGAGAGAGAGAGAGAGAGAGAGAGAGAGAGAGAGAGAGAGAGAGAGACACAGAAACCCACCCACTCCACCCCACACTACCACCAACCCTATCTTTCCCCACCCCAGAACAAGCATTCAGTGTGGCCTGACCTCATTAGACCACATAACCTGACCTTTTATGACCTTGAGTGACCTGGTATGCCCCCCATGCCCCCCAGGTCAGGACTACGGCGTGTGCTGCGCAGCCGTGGAGCAGCTGCAGAAGCCGGGTCAGTGCCCCATGGAGGGGGGGAACTCCCTGGTGGGGGTCGGGGGGGAAGAGGAGGAGATGAGGTGCGGTGCCTCATGCCTCCACGACCTCCAGTGCCCTTCCACTCAGAAGTGCTGCATCTCCGATATCTGTGGCCAGCACTGCGTCCAGCCCGTCAATCTCACAGGTCAGTCCCCGGCCTCATAGTTGAGCCCTCATCCCTAAAGGTGAGTCCCCTGCCTCATAGTAGAGCCCCCACCCCTAAAGGTGAGTCCCCTGCCTCATAGTAGAGCCCCCACCCCTAAAGGTGAGTCCCCTGCCTCATAGTTTACTAGTTGTGTTTACTAGTTGTGTTTTTGCGGTCTAGTCCCAGGTCTGCCAGGTGAGTCCCTAGCCACATAGGTGAGCCCCTGTGTTGTTTTAGATTCAATAGATGTTTTTAGGTGATGTTTTAGATTTAGATTTGCTTAAGTGAGCCCCACCAGCCTCCACAAAATTTGGAAGGCCTGCTTAATTAAACGCAACATCAAATCAAATACATTTGCTCTTAAATTTATTATTCATAACTACATTTATTGCAACAACAACAACAATAATAATAATAATAAATTATTATTATTATCATTATTATTATTATTAGCATTATTATTATTATTATTATTATTATTATTGATAATAATAGTAATGTGAAAAAGTGTAATGCAAAATTCTGGTATTGGCATGGGCACGAGTCCGGCTCCCGTAACATACGATCACTTAAACAAATTAAAAAGCGTTTTAAATGCGCGGCAATCGCTTTAAAATGGTATCCAGCAAATTTAAGGTACAATAGCTTCACCTCTTTCAACTAATGACGTACAGGTGGAGGCAAAGTGTACAGTGCTCTAGATAACTGGACGCCAGGGATAACTACGGGCTCACCATAGCCCGTGCTACTTACAACTTTTTGTTCCCAGTAGCTGAATCTAAAACAACATTAACAGGATGAGGAGGTTGTCACTTCTTTGGTGGCCGCGAGGAAGTTTCCACCTTCCAGGTCGCGAGTCCGCAACCAAGAATGTTAGGGCGGTTTACGCTTGTTGCGTGAAGGTAAGCGGTTATCTGCAGACTCACACTCGCGCGCTTGAGAAGGTGACGCCACAGTATCCCGCCAGTATGGTGTGGTTGATCCAGAGGCGCAGCATTCCAGGGCTGTGAATTAGCCGCTTTGATGGGAAGTCAGTGGTCGAAGTCTCGAAGCAGTGAGGCGAGGAATGGTGCCTCTGTTTTATAGACATAAAGCATGTCTAGGCTCTGCTTCAGGAGGCTGGGGTCGTTCTTGCCCTTGCTGGGGTGGGTTCTTCTCCGACCTCGACCACGGCGGTCTCCGGGTTTGGAGTCCCCTGTGCCTTCTTTCACCAACTTCGAGGTCAACTCCGGAGCTCACAGTTCCTGCGACGGCACTGGAACCAATCGTATTGTGTTTGCCTTTCCATTGAAGACTTTCGGCACCGTGGAGAGAGGGGGAACCTGCTGCATGGGTGACAGCTTCTCCCCCGTATCAACCTACTCTGGCTTTGCTCCCTGGAGAGGCCACTCCAGACCGACAACCAGAGCGCAACGCCATAGTCTCCTGAGACTGATGGATGCCTATTACTACTACTACTACTAGTTGCTAAATACGAAATAACCACCGTAATATTACTATTATTATTAGTTATTGATTATTGCAGTAATCAATAATTTATTGATTACTAGTTATTGATTGGTTTCTATGTCATAGGCATAGAAAACTGAGCCTTACTACATGGGGCCATAGGCCTAATAAAAATGAGTGTCTCTGCATGGATCATTGGCATACTATAGGTTCGTGAGTGTCCTTAAGGACCATAGTCCCAGCAAAGGTGAGTGTCTTTTCATAAACCTTAGGCCTAACAAAGGCTGGCAAGCGTCTGTATTTGGATCATAAGTTTTCCACAGACTTGTCTGCGAGTGGACCAGGTAGGCCTGGCACAGGTGAGTCTTAACATGGGCTAGAAGAGTTCCAAATCAGTCAAATTATTTTTAAATTAATTTGGATATAAGGACTTGAGTCACGCACGTACATTAATATATTTGTTACATGTGGCATTCACTGTACTCTACCCAATCATATCATTATATTTATTCTACTCGCTCTTCTTACCCAGTCTACTTCATTATATCTACTTTCTCCTGGTACCCAATCTACCTTATTACATCTACTCCGCTACCTCTATTCACCTCATTCTATCCACTTTTCCATTCCGTTCACTAATCGTTCTCCACGTACAAGCCCTCAACCTCCCATTCCATCCTGACCTGACCAATCTCCCCCGACTCACGCCCACTCCCGTGTCTGTCACAGCCTGCCTGCAACAGCGGATGATCGCGGAGCTGCTGCTGGTGACGGAGCGGGAAGGGAAGGGCTACGTGCCTCAGTGTCAAGAGCACAGCGGCCTCTACCAGCCCCGTCAGTGCTCCAGGAACGGGCTCATCTGCTGGTGTGTGGACCCCCACGGCAACAAGCTGGCCAGGACCCTCGCTGCTGCCCATGAGGTCGACTGTCGCCACCTGACTGGTGAGTCGTAGTTCGGACAGGGAAGGGGGGACAGGGGTGAGTTGACATGGACCCCATCAGAGCTGTTGACCAGACCACACATTAGCAAATGAAGGGACGACGACGTTTCGGTCCGTCCTGGACCATTTTCAAGTCGATTGTGAACGACTTCACCTTCTTCACCTTTCACCTTCTAGTGTGTGGTCTGGTCAACATACTTTAGCCACGTTATTGTGACTCGTCGCCTGCAAGGGACGACGACGTTTCGGTCCGTCCTGGACCATTCTCAAGTCGATTGAGAATGGTCCAGAACGGACCGAAACGTCGTCGTCCCCTTCATTTGCTAATGTGTGGTCTCGGTCAACATACTTCAGCCACGTTATTGTGACTCCTCGTCTGCCCATCAGAGCTGCTTACGAGAGCGACTGTTGGCACCTGATTGGTGTGTGAGTGTCGGTGGGGGAATGAGGAGGGGAGGGGGGGGGGAATGGGCCGTCGCTGGCTCCCATGGGGGGGGGGGGGGTTGGCACCAGGGCCATCGCTGGCATCCGCGTAGTTAACACCTAACGATGAGCCAGAGTGGGCGGCTTTCAACACAACAATTACACTACAATAATTACCCTCGTTATCATTTGGTATCGGCAGCAGTAATAAATTAAATTTGTTTTTGAGTATTTATACATATTTATTGGTGTTCAGATTTTAATTATAATTCATTATAATTATAATTATTATTATTATTTGTTTGCACGTTACAAGAGTTATATACCAATATTCAGCATTAACCATACACAGCATAAGTCGTGTATATATTATTACCAATACATACTACTAACCATATATAATAATTAACAATACATAGTACTAGCCATTCATAGTATTAATCATACTTAGTATTAGGTATACATAGTATGTATATCTATATTTATAGTATGTAACCATGCATAGTATTAGCTATATATAGTTCTAGCCATATAATGCCTTAGCCAGAGGGGAGCCGGTCGGCCGAGCGGACAGCACGCTGGACTTGTGATCCTGTGCTCCTGGGTTCGATCCCAGGCGCCGGCGAGAAACAATGGGCAGAGTTTCTTTCACCCTATGACCCTGTTACCTAGCAGTAAATAGGTACCTGGGTGTTAGTCAGCTGTCACGGGCTGCTTCCTGGGGGTGGAGGCCTGGTCGAGGACCGGGCCGCGGGGACACTAAAAAGCCCCGAAATCATCTCAAGATAGCCATACATAGCAGTAACTATACATAGTACTGGCCATACATAGTATTATCTAGAGTACTAGTCTTACATAGCATTAACAATATATATATATATATATATATATATATATATATATATATATATATATATATATATATATATATATATATATATATATATATACCGTTCTCAAGGAGTAAATACCAGCGTGGAGTCACCACATCTAGTATATTTTTCGCTCCGTATTGATAGTGCTTTAATGTACTGTTTAGCCTTGGATTCCTTAAGGTTACGTTAAAGTTAGGTTAAGGTTAGGTTGTGTAAGGTGTATTGCCAGTGAACGGCGTCATTAAAAATGTGAAAAACGTGAAATTCTGGCCTGCTTGAGTATCCCAAGGAATTTTACATTACAGAAAACGTTCTCGCTCTAGCTTATTAAAGAAAACGTGTATACGAGAAACATGATTCATTGTAAAACCCGGATTTCACATTTTTACATTACAGAAAACGTTCTCGCTTTTGCGTATTAAAGAAAACGTATATACGAGAATCATGATTCATTGTAAAACCCGAATTTCAAATACAGTACAGCTATAACTTGAAAATAATCTCTGTTTAGGACAAAGGTTCCCTGTCCTATTCTATATCCTTATCCCCCTTATCCCTTCCAAGTAGTGTACTATATACTGTAGTCCTAATGGCTTAGTGCTTTCTCCTGATAAATACCTTATCTTCCCTTGCCGTCTTACCAAAAGACTATTAATAGAACCTTAATAAGCCTAAATAAGCCTAGGTAAGTATCAAGGTGATTCAAGGAGGAGTGACCTCAACACAATCACTATCTTGAGGTTATCTTGAGATGATTTCGGGGCTTAGCGTCCCCGCGGCCCGGTCCTCGACCAGGCCTCCTTTTTGTTAACATACTAGGCTTAGTACATAAATATATTATCTAAATTGTGCCAAAATGAACTAAATGTTCTTATTTCCTTAATGAACTAAAAAAAAACTGAACAAGGGCTGAAATATTGATATATCAAATTAATTATTATTATAAAATTATGAATATAATATAATAAAAATTAGTTATAATTATTAATATTAATATCAAAAATTATAATATCATTATAATTTTCTGATTATTTATATTATTTGGTGTTTATTGATATTACTGTGATTTTTATATTATATATATTTTTATATTTTTTTCTAATAAAATTTGTTGTAACTTAAAGTTTTATTACTATAGTTTTAGAATCTTAAATATTCTAATATTTTCAAATTATTAATTGTATTTATAATTTAAAAGTTATTTATTTATTAAAAAGATAGATTTTTAGTATTTTTGTAATTTTAAAAAATTTCGTATATATTATATTTGAAAAAGTTAATAATGTTATTAATATTATTATAATGTTATATTAACAGTATTTCAATTAAATCATTTTTAATGTAAATATAAATTTTAGAATGATTATATTGTATAATTATTAATATAAACATTTTATAATTCTAACAATCACAATATATAGTAATCAATATTGTTTTAACTAATATTAATGTAAGACGAAGATCAATAAATGTCTTTTAAGTTTAGTTTTTAGTGATGTTGACAACATTAAGAGCAATAAAGCTGCATGTCTCCATCTTCAGTTTGATTATTCAACACAATCTTTAATTCAACACAATCTTTATTATTCACACAATCTTTATAATTCAACACAATCTTCGATTATTCAACACAATCGTCAACACAATAGTCAAGTATATAACAGAAGGGAAGGGAACTATCAGGAGAAAACGCTAAACCATTACGACTAAAACATAGTAACACGTATCTTGTGGCGTAGTGGTAGCCCATTCGCCTCGCGTTTCGCAAGCGATTTCGTATGAGTTCGAGTCCTGCCCATGGAGTATTGACTGGGCGCCAATCCTTAACTTCTCGCCCCTGTTTACCCAGCAGTAATTGGAGACCTATTGCTGGTTGTTAACCAATTGGTGGGTTATGTTCCAGGGAAAACTAGTAGGATTAGCCTTACCATGGTCAGGATAAGGATTTGGGATAGGACGGGGGGGGAAGGAATGGGGCCTAACCTCTTGGACGGTCGGGGATTGAACTCTGACCTGCATGACTTCAGCTCAAGTGGTTGGGTATTGCAGATGCAAGCTTCGAGCCTTTGTCAGACGTCGTCGACTCCTATAAATAAAAATAAACATGAAAATGTGGGAAATGCGTTTTTATTTATGTCTCTTGTGTGGTGTACGGAGAGGTAGACTAAGCCAAGCACTCGCTGCCTGAGCCCCAGAGTGAAGTGTAAACACGTCCCATTAGGACTCGGAGCTGCCGAGACACTCCACCGGGACAGTTACAGCTCCGCTCCTGTCCCAGGTCAGCTACGGGCTCACCATAGCCCGTGCTACTTGCCCCGCTCCTGTGCCAAGTCAGCTACGGGCTCACCATAGCCCGTGCTACTTGCCCCGCTCCTGTGCCAAGTCAGCTACGGGCTCACCATAGCCCATGCTACTTGCCCCGCTCCTGTCCCAGGTCAGCTACGGGCTCACCATAGCCCGTGCTACTTGCCCCGCTCCTGTCCCAGGTCAGCTACGGGCTCACCATAGCCCGTGCTACTTGCCCCGCTCCTGTCCCAGGTCAGCTACGGGCTCACCATAGCCCGTGCTACTTGCCCCGCTCCTGTCCCAGGTCAGCTACGGGCTCACCATAGCCCGTGCTACTTGCCCCGCTCCTGTCCCAGGTCAGCTACGGGCTCACCATAGCCCGTGCTACTTGCCCCGCTCCTGTCCCAGGTCAGCTACGGGCTCACCATAGCCCATGCTACTTGCCCCGCTCCTGTCCCAGGTCAGCTACGGGCTCACCATAGCCCGTGCTACTTGCCCCGCTCCTGTCCCAGGTCAGCTACGGGCTCACCATAGCCCGTGCTACTTGCCCCGCTCCTGTCCCAGGTCAGCTACGGGCTCACCATAGCCCGTGCTACTTGCCCCGCTCCTGTGCCAAGTCAGCTACGGGCTCACCATAGCCCGTGCTACTTGCCCCGCTCCTGTCCCAGGTCAGCTACGGGCTCACCATAGCCCGTGCTACTTGGAACTTGTTCCGAGCAGCTGAGTCTAAAACAACAACAAAACTCCACCAGCCTCACTATGTTCATGTTTTCATTTGTCTCTGAATATCGGACTGGTATGTGTTGGGACTTACTCTAGTCTTGTATTCATTTCTTGTTCATATTTGTCTACTCGATGTCTGCCTAACATTTAATGGATTGCAATTATTTTTGAGCAAATCAAATATTGGCTCACCTCGAAGATTTTTCTTTACATTCTACAGTGAGTGCCATGGTCTACGAGCAACGCATTAATCAGGAGAAAGCGCTAAGTCATTACAACTATGGATCACTTGGAAGGGATATGACGGTGAAGATTTGGAATAACACGGAGGATAGGAATGGTGTCCTACCACTTGGGACGTCCTGGTTAGGAACAAGTGGTTAGACCGAACAAATTTTAAGAATCCTGGTTTATTTCCAAATAGCGCTGCCCATCCTCTCGAGCGTTCAGAACGTCACTAAACTGATGTACTAAATTACTCTAACCTTCCTTAGCCGAGGACCCACTAATTGAAAAGCGGAACATCACGCCAATTTTGTGAGCCGTCCATGATCTTAAGTAGAACGGTTTTTGGATCTTGAGAGGATGTATACGTCAAAATACGATGTACTACTGACACGGACGGGGTAATAGCGATCATAAGACCAGCCTCTCCTCCTTCTGTCCTCCTGCTCCTCGCTTCTGTAACTAGTCACACGAGTAGACTACTGAATTTACGATACGATAAACGTCATCGTATATCCGCCCCATCTCTTCTTTTTATGGGGAAGTATTATGGTAGGCGTGGCAGGCAATACTGTACAAGGATAACTCACTCATGGGGACCCCTCGCATTACGCTCCAAGTTCAGCTATATTGTCCTGGCTAGTCCACAATATCTCATGCAATGTTAGTTATTAAAGGCCGAGAGGGTGAACTCCACATATACCAATATCGCGTCTACAATTGGAGGGGAAACAAAAATTGCCACGCGAAATGGGACAATATTGTTTGCAAGCTACGAGGTGCCTTGCCAAATTGAATCTCCATTTACAGCTGGGGAAGAAAAAATGCGTTTGAGATGTAGCGACGCCGCCGTGGAGCCGCGGAGGGCATTACGACATAACTGATGAAGTACGATCCTCCATTTTGATGTATGCCGACGATGTATAACTGAGACGGATCAGAAGAAGAATTCAGGAGGTCCCAAATGGGCCGAGATGAACGTTTAAGACAGGCTGACAAATGGCTGTGCTCGATTTCAGTGCAAGTAAAGATGATGATATTTTAGACTTGGGTGAGCAACCAACAGAAAACGTATTTACAAAAATGGAAGGCAAATGCTTGAGTCAATAGAGACAAATAATCTGGAAGTATATATATATATATATATATATATATATATATATATATATATATATATATATATATATATATATATATATATATATATATATATATATAAATATATATATATTATATATATAATATATATATATAATATATATATATATATATATATATATATATATATATATATATATATATATATATATATATAATATATAATATATATATATATATATATATATATATATATATATATATATATATATATATATATATATATATATATATATATATATATATATATATATATATGTCGTACCTAATAGCCAGAATGCACTTCTCAGCCTACTATTCATGGCCCGATTTGCCTAATAAGCCAAGTTTTCATGAATTAATGTTTTTTCGTCTACCTAACCTACCTAACCTAACCTAACCTAGCTTTTTTTGGCTACCTAACCTAACCTTACCGATAAATATAGGTTAGGTTAGGTTAGGTAGGGTTGGTTAGGTTCGGTCATATATCTACGTTAATTTTAACTCCAATAAAAAAAAAATGACCTCATACATAGAGAAAAGGGTTGCTTTATCATTTCATAAGAAAAAAAATATAGTAAATATATTAATTCAGGAAAACTTGGCTTATTAGGCAAATCGGGCCTTGAATAGTAGGCTGAGAAGTGAGTTCTGGCTACTAAGTACGACATATATATATATATAATATATAATATATATATATATATATATATATATATATATATATATATATATATATATATATATGTGTGTGTGTGTGTGTGTGTGTAGTGCCTCGCAAACGTCAAGCCGCCTGCTATCGCTGTATCTATCTATTGTATATATATATATATATATATATATATATATGTCGTACCTAATAGCCAGAACGCACTTCTCAGCCTACTATTCAAGGCCCGATTTGCCTAATAAGCCAAGTTTTCATGAATTAATGTTTTTTCGTCTACCTAACCTACCTAACCTAACCTAACCTAGCTTTTTTTGGCTACCTAACCTAACCTTACCTATAAATATAGGTTAGGTTAGGTTAGGTAGGGTTGGTTAGGTTCGGTCATATATCTACGTTAATTTTAACTCCAATAAAAAAAAATTGACCTCATAAATAGAGAAAAGGGTTGCTTTATCATTTCATAAGAAAAAAATTATAGTAAATATATTAATTCAGGAAAACTTGGCTTATTAGGCAAATCGGGCCTTGAATAGTAGGCTGAGAAGTGAGTTCTGGCTACTAGGTACGACATATATATATATATATATATATATATATATATATATATATATATATATTTAGGATAACATCAGTAGCGTATGTACAGCTGGTGAATTTTAGTGAAAACTTTAAGGGGTTGTGCACAACCTATGTCAGACAACCTTATGAGTGTGCAGCCTCGGTGTGGGATTCTCTCCTGAACAAAAAAAACTAACAGCATAGTTAGAGAAATTCCAAAGGTTTCCTAAAAGAATTTGTGAGCTAAGAAGATAAAACAAAGAGGAATGGCTGAGATAACTGAACCTTACCCATTTGAAAGAAATTAAAAAGGAGACATGATTATTACATATGAGATTCTTTGAGGTATTGGAAAAACTATTAACTCGAAGTGTACCATAGAGATGTAGGAGCAGCGAGTTCAATTGGAGTTAGTTGAGGCTGCTTCCATCCATAGTTTCAAGAGTAGATATCGTACAAAAAAATCAGGCAAGTTGGAAGCCGTTGGAAAAATTATCCAGCGTCTGATAAGCGTTATCCAGGAGCTGAAGCTCATGCTGTAATGAGATAAAGGTGAGTAAGCACACTGAAAGCAAAGGGTGGCAGTGTTAGGGAGAACATCAGAGTGAGGAGAGGTAACGAGCAAAGGTCTATACAAAGGTCAAGGCC
>NC_091176.1:17723231-17813231 GCF_040958095.1 Procambarus clarkii
TACCCATCCTATGGGGGGTAGGGGAAAGGGTTACAGAGGCACATAATGGGCTCAGGGACTGAACCCCCAAAATTAATTTAGCTAAGCAAGTTACAGTCTTGATGAGCTAGTTACAAAATTCAGTACACATCGTCACATCACTAATAGGCTCGAGGCTGACCTCAAGTGATGTCTTTAAATAAAGCAACTGATATATGTGGAGAGCTAGTGTCACAATTGATATGTTTAGCCTGCACACCGCCCCCCATCCAGTGGGCAGCGGTGAATAGGCTACAATTCCTGTTACAACCTAGCGTGTATCGGTTGGATACCGATATTTCTTTATATATATATCGATATAAATATATCTTTCAAATACATTTTGCGTTGCCTTAAACCAGTTGGGATTAACTGCGCATGCGTCACGCTGACTTACGAACTCTTAACCTGTGCTTTTGCGTACGCCAGAATAAAAGCCTCATAACTCTAGAAGGAGTGGGAGGTGTAAACTTACGCACCTCATAACTCAGAAGAGGATAGTGCCCCTATCATGCCAACATATACACCTCATACCTTAGTGGCGGACTGCGTTCACAATATATTATAAGAGGGTGCACGCCAACATACACCCCTCATAATACAATGGAATGAGAGTGTTCACATCATATCAACATACGCCCTCATAACTATTGGGAAGAAGGGCGGTGTACTCAGTGCCAACATACCCCCTCATTGTGGTGCCATAAATTACATTTTAAACGTGTGTGTGTGTGTGAAGAAAATGTAAGATTTTGGTAAGGAGTGAGTGTGATGAGAGGAGGAAAGGAAGAGAACGTGAGAGTAACGAGAATAATGTGTGTGTTAGAGGAGAGAATGTTTTAGAAATTATTGAGATGCTTAGCTCAGCCTCCATAAGTGTTTGTTGGGTAGGAAGTGAGCTATGTGGTGAAGATTAAGATGGGTAAAGTTACATATGTGTGGTGTTAGTGATGCAACTATATTGTCGAGAGAATGAGACTGGCATTTTCCTACTGTCTTACCGACATATGTTTATCCATATTTTCACTGTAAAGCACAACTTGTACAGGTCATTTGTGAATAATTTTTACTTCCCGACGTGGTGTCATATGTTTCTCCACTCTGGGTGGTAATTTTTATGCAGTTGGTAAACCTTACCAGTGGGCCGAGTTCCTGTGCACTCCCCACCCAAACACGAGTGATACGCACGTATGCATGTACGCACATGCTTCACGCACGCACGCACCGGCTTCACATACGCACGCACGGGCTTCATATACAAGCGCATGCAGATACAAGTTTCACACATTCAAGCTGTAGAGTTAGCCCTCACTAAAATCTACCTCCCTGTACTGGTGAGTAGGGAGTTAAATTTTGTGAGAGCTGACACTGAACTAATGACATGAGACTGGAGCAGATGGTGACGACAGGAAAGAGAGCGAGGCAAAGATGATCATTAAGACCTTATCTTCTCCGGACTCGTCTTGGAAAGCTTACAGTATCTATATATATATTGATCTGTTGGCGTACTTGAAGGTGTTCCTCGCAGAGCGTAGGAAACAAGACTTGAAGGGATGAACCTGGCACAGTAAACAGGACGGTGTTAGTTACAGATCTATACTGGTGACTTAAAAGTTACAGAGTAAAATCCTGACCCTGCTTTGGGACCCACAACTTGCAGTCGACGGTCTAGATTCCTGTCCCCATCTGCGGAGACCGGAGATCTCCATCTCCAAAGCGGAGTCTAGTTCATTAACTCATTCCGAAGTGCCACCAGTTACGGCTCCCGGAACTTCAAGGTCACGCAGCATAAGATCATCGTGATGGCTCCATCTCTGCCACAACCATCTATCCTCGAGTCAAGTTTCAAGATTTTCCATGATGAGGGCCGTGTGCTAGACGTATCAGACGCACGTAGGGACCTCCCCTCCCTGACCTTCAGAACGCGGGCCCTGATCCGACAGACCAACGTGGTCGTAAAGCAATCCTTCGGTAGATCAAGGATTACAGGGATGACTATAATTTGTCCACTCTTCAGTTTGCATACACACTGACAGCCGCCATGACGATAGACGGGTGTCACTGGTAGACGGTAATATCATTGCCTGCCCCCCTCTGTCAGTAGACGGTTGCCACTGCTATACGATAGTGTCAATGGGTCAGTTAGCGGCCACGAAGGAAAACTATTATGATCTTAATGCAATACTAGGTGTTCGCGTGTCATTATTTAGCCATAACGTAGAGTCTGTACTGAACGTGTCCCCGACAGCGGGAGGCGAAGAAGGCGGGCCGTGCCCGGGTGACACGCTGTGCTCCTCCACCTGCGAGTATGGGTACCAGGTGGGCGCCGACGGCTGCCCCACCTGCGACTGCGACGACCCCTGCCAGGAGCTCACCTGCTCGGAGACCTCTACCTGCGTCATGAGGAAAAATCCCGGGTGTGAGGGCGACTCCTGCTCCGCCACCCCCATGTGTGAGTATAGGGCCCTCCTCCCCTGTCAATTCATTCCCCCACCCGTCACCAGCCATTCCTCCACCTTACACCTCCCTACCCCCTCCGCTAAATACTTCTCTCGCTTTTTAATTCTATGAATATAATCGTCGTTTTGTCTGTCTGTCTGTCTGTCTGTCTGTCCTATATGTATGACATGCCTGTTTGTCTGCCCCTCAAGGTAAGGTAGGTCTGTCGTGCATGTCTGTTCTACCTGCCTGCTTGTGTCTGCCTGTTCTACCTGTCTGCCTACCCCACCTGTGTCTTGCCTGCCTCTGCCTGCCTGTCTGCCTGCCTGCCTGCCTGCCTGCCTGCCTGCCTGCCTGCCTGCCTGCCTGCCTGCCTGCCTGCCTGCCTGTCTGCCTGTCTGCCTGCCTGCCTGCCTGCAGTCGTTCCTCGTGACCATGTCCCCTGACCCTCTTATCCAGTCAGGCTGATATTTTCCATGTTGATCTTCATTACATATGCAAGGTTACAAATTAAATTAAATTCCGTCACTGGTCTCCAGCTTGTGACCTGAAACTTGTGAACAGAAAAATCTGAGCCTTTGCGTGTCATTGCAAACAATTGTTGGACATGCTTTGATGCGTGACTTTGTTTCTCGTCGGTGCTTTAAGTTCAGGGGGTTGACTCTCCCCTTAAAGTTAAATACGTGTCATGGAACTTGAGTTGTCTAAGTAGTTATAATGCGCTAATATTACCGCATAGCTTAGATGCACTTAACACAATCGCCTATAATAAACCCCCATGCTTAGGCCTAAATATGTACGAAAATAATCAGTGTCTGACTCACTGTGGTTAAACTATATAAGTTAACTGTAGGTTAGACTGTATGCTCTAAACTGGTTAAACTGTATGCTTTAAACTGGTTAAACTTACAGTAGGTTTAATTACCTATCACTTTCTGTCTCACCTCTCTCTCTCGTTCTCTCTCACTTCTCTCGTTCTCTTACACCTCTCTCGTTCTCTCTCACTTCTCTCGTTCTCTTTCACCTCTCTCGTTCTCTCACCTCTCCTTCTTTCTCACCAGGTCTCTCCAACGACTCAGACGAGCTGCTGCACCCGTCTACCACCACCACTACCACCACCACCACCACCACCACGCCCACGCCTCCGCCCGCCTGTCCCAACGGTCTGACGCCCCTGTCTGTGGGCGGGGTGGTGGCCCAATGTGACGCAGAGACGCCCTGCCCGTCTGACCACATGTGCACGCCCCCGGCCTCGCCCCACGCCCATCCCGCCTGCTGCCCCGTCGTCTCAATCATAGGCAAGGCCACACGCAATACACTTTACCTAAATTTACCTGAGGGCCACTATCTCTCTAGTGGCCTCGAAAGGGGACAAGAAGTCGGCTGTTGGTCGAGGGTCACCCCATTATTCCAGAGAATTTTTTCTATCTGGATTTTAAATTGAAGTAATGTTTTGGGGGGATTTATAGCTTCGACGGGTAAGCAGTTCCATGGGTTTTAATCCTGTGGGTGAAAACGCATCTCCAGTTTTCTGTCATACATCGTGGCTGGTTGAACTTGAAGCTGTTGCTTCTTTGTAGGTGGAACATTTGACTTCTCAAAGAAGTGGTCTGGATTAATACCCTTCAACCTGTTCAGTGTTTTAAAGGTCTCCTTGAACATAATCCAGAACTATAGTAAACTCTTAAGTGTAGTCTCACCGAGGAACGTGGTATGCTTCACCTCTCAGTGTGTATACCTTCTCTGGCTTTATTTCAACACCAGTATACATGATTCTTAGAAAATAAATAATGAAAATAAAAAATATTACCGTGTATAAATTTCTTCTGTGTATGAGTTAAAAATATGTTATAACGAGATTTTTTTATATTATTAAATGCACTATATACTTGGATATAAATAATTTAATATAAATTAAATTTTTATATTAATATCAGTTTATATAAAAATTGTATCAAAATTTACCTCTTAATTTTCCAATTTTGTAATGGAAATGCGAGATATGTAATATAATTGGGATGACTGAAAAAAAAACACCAAATATGGTCTCAAATTATTTTATAAATATTCTAGAAGGGTAATGATGACACAAGCGCAAAAATAAACTATTGACATTAGTCTGATTTTGAGTACCATTAAAATGACGTTTGTTTTAACCAACCGTCATGGAGACCATCACAGTTGTTTTGTGTGTATCTTATTTAGCTCATGAATGGAACCATGATCTCTTACCTTTGTTAAATAATAATCATTTATAACTTTTTCGTTAAAAAAATATGATATGCCTTAAAAGAGCCGTCTGGAAAAGTAAAACGGAACCTTTCTGGCGTACTTTCCACTACTTTTTTCCCTGTCTAAACTGCCATGTTCATATAATCATCTAAATACAGAGAAAAAAGCTGACACTTAGACGAGAGACATCTCCCGTCACGCAGGGTGCAGTCGCACCTCCACAGATCTCCAGTATCAGCTAGGTAATGGTAATGGTAATACTGGTAATGGCTCAAAAGGGCCACCACTTACGGGCTATTCATGTCTGTGCCACCTTTTGAGTGGCTTAATCTTCATCAATCATCAATCTGAAACTTACCTATATTTTTCTTTCCCCTTCCTACGGGTAGAAGCGACCAAGCCTGGCCAGTGTCCGTTCGTGAGATCTGCTACTGCTGAGCTGTGTAATGGGCCGCGGTGTGCTGCTGACTCCGAGTGTGCCCATGACCTAAAGTGCTGTGTTGTGCCAGGCTGTGGCCCCTCCTGTGTCCCCCCACAGCCTCCCCAGAACCTCTCGCTTGAACACGGCCTTCTGCAGGGACCAACCAGTGAGTACCCTCTCTCCTGTGTGCGTTTTTCGCTTTAATTGAATAATGTTATAGTAATTTGTATGCACCAAGAGATTTCTAGAGTTGTAAAAATATTTACTAATAATAGTTATCGCTCAATAGAAAATGTTTATATATTAGTAGGATATCACTACAGGCTATGTCACTCTGGGCAATGATATAGTAGTAGTAGTGGTAGTGAGTAGCCAATGAGCGCCACTGATTAGTTCCTAACCCAAGAGTTTTGACCTGATGTGACCTGTGACCACAGTGTGCGAGTACCTGCGTGACCTGGTGGAGCTGGAGGGCGTGACCCTGGCCGTGCCCACTCCCACCTGTGACGAGAACGGCGCCTATGACCAGGTTCAGTGCAACGGGCTGGCCCAGTGCTGGTGCGTCGACGACTTCGGCACACAGATCCCCGGCACCAAGTACGTAAGTGAGGGGAGGGGTGATGGGTGTGAGGTGGTGGGGGTATGTTGTTGTTGTTGTTTTAGATTTAACTACTCAGAATGGAGTGTCCATGTAGCACGGGCTATGGTGAGCCCGTAAATGGTGGGGGGGAGGGGTAACGACAGTGGTCTTTTATCATTCAACATCATCATTACCACCCAATTTTTTTCACTTTCAACGGGTAGGAAGGCATCAGTCCGGCCGGACAAACTAATCCGGAGCAGAAATTACACTGCATCACGCAGAACCAACATCATTTGGCTGGCAGATGGATAAGTTCCGGAAAGATGAACCGGGTCAACCATATTGCAATGAATACGTGGTCGTGCGTGCATGTTACCACAAGACAAGCCTGGACATGGGGAAATATAAGAGTTCTCAAGGTAGAATTCAAGTAAATTAAAGATAAACATTTAGACAATTCCTCTACAACAGCACATTACCGTTCGACAAAAATCGTCCCAGAACTCACCCAGATTTCATACCAGAAACGATGAGAGCCACAGGACTAACAACACTGCAAACCAGACATGAGAGGGCTGATCTCATTGACCTTTAATACTCTGAAGAAGATGGAGGATATTAATCCAGACCCATACCTTAAGAGGTCCAATGTAACACATACACGCGACAACAGCTTTAAGCTCAACAAGCCACAATGTAGAACATAGAACACTAGATGGTTTTACCCCATACGGTTATAGACCCATGGAACCGCCTACCCGCCAAATCTGTAAATGCAAAGACATTTTACAGTTTAGCTTAAAATGTTTTAAATTTCAGTATAAAGTTCATAATAGAAAAAATCCTCAGGATGAAAGGAGTGACCTTTAATAAGCCACAGGCTTCCTGTCCCCATCACGGCCATTAGGGAGGTAATGACACCCTGGTAAATTCAGGTTAATGTGTTCAAGACATTTCGAACATTCACTCAACAAGATTTTGGTAGCTAATCTTGTTTCCTTCCACCTCTGGTGCGCTGTTCACACATTATCCCCACTTCTTCTTTTTATCGGGCTTCCTCCTCTCCTACTTCATGTTTAAGTAAATACTTTATCTTCGTGTCATCTTCATCATCCATTCATTTAACATGGCCAAACCGTCTCCTTACATTCTCCCATATTACTATTTACTGACATTGGCACTCTACATTTCTCTGTTGTACTTCCACTCTTCTAACAGAGCACAAGCTTCTCAAAGTCTAATTATGTTGTTCCACCTATTGATTTTTCATCCGTCATGCTTCACCAGAGCCTCATGATATAAGGGAAGGCATCAACAACATTTCGTCTTGCAACCCTTAATGAATTGACTAATTCCTTCAACCAGGGCTTTCATTGCAATAATTGTTTTCCTTCAATCTAACCAAGCTCTCACAAGTCAAGCCTGACCTCAGGCCAGGCTTGATGAGTAGAAGAACTCCCAGAACCCTCACCAGGTAAGATTCAGATAAAAATTCAAACCACTTGCACTGGTCGGTATAGCAACGGACTCGCTTGTTGCAGGTTGGCGTTTAATCCCAAACTGTCCTAAATGGTTGGGCACCTTCCCTTTTCTCCATCCTATCCCAAATCTTTATCCTCATATCCTTCCAATATCTACATATATACACCACCTCTACTCCAGCTACGAGTTTTATTCAGGCCTCTGACCAAGGCATCACTGTGAACGCTGCCGTGCTCACAGGTCTACTGTCCACTGCTGCAATACCCGTTCCAACAGCCACAGTGGAGGAAGCAGCCCCGGGAACCTACGCCTTCACATCCAACGACACCAACTACAGCCCCAGCCACCATCAGACTACAGCTGCAGTCTGACGCCATGCCCCCCTCAGAACCATCTACTACCATCGCGCTGCAGACCCCATGAACGCCCACTGAACCTTCTACTCTAGCTGCAAGACCGGCTACTACTCAACCTCTAAAGACCACCACCTCTGCCTTTGACTCAAACGATTCGTCAGACGAAGATGTCTCAGTTGAAGCACCATCCACCATCCAACGGCACTTCCTCAACGGAAGTGCAACTACAGTCCTGAAGATTTCCTCCTGGACACAATACCCACAACCTCGAACGACAACACTGCAATGCCAACAAGAAGCAAGACTACCAAGAAGCCAGAGAAGACCAACGACCCAAGCCTGACGCAACTTCTTGTCTCTTTACACTAATTTCATATATAGAACTCCCTCAATAAGCCTCTCTCTAGCTCTACACGTCTAATCGCACCCCCTGGCAGTACTTTTAGCAAACAAATGTTTCGCACTTCACAATGGCCTCTGGTGGCATCTTTAGTAAACAAATGCACGTAATTAGCGAGTATATTTGGTGAGGGGGAAACATTTGCACGCTTAGTGTAATAAAAACTTTGATGAGGGTTGTAAAGCAATGGTTATCACCCCTGAGGACAAGTCTCCAAGTTTAAAGGGATAAATCCACAGAAAAATTCGACAAATGTAGTCAAAGAGAATGCCGGGTTAAGCTATTATTTTTTTCCTTGACACCAATGCTTTCAAATTTACACAGTTTAACATCGTGGCTTGTTGTTGAGATATTTATTTATTTATTTATTTATTTATTTATTTATTTATTTATGCATATACAAGAATGTACATTGGGAATGTGAGGATACATAATATGGTAATTACAGTCTTGTAAAGCTACTAGTACGCGCAGCGTTTCGGGCAGGTCCTTAATCTAAGAAAATTTTAAGGAGGTAAATACTTGCACAATTTATAGACAAAAAAATGATAACAGTTACATGGAATGAAAAAAAGAAGATGAGAGAAAATTGTAGGTACAGTATATTAAAGCACGTAGGTAGCTAAGATTGATTGCAATGACAGCTTGAATGGTAGTTGACAAAAATTGGTAGGCACAATACAGCAGAAACAATATAAGATTGATTGCAATGACAGCTTGAATGGTAGTTGACAAAAATTGGTAGTCACAATACAGCATATGGCTAGCACATAAAAGAAGACAGCAATGAACACAATGATAAGGTTGTTTGATACTACATAAAAATTAGGAGATTGGGTAACACTAGGTACAGAGCAAATTTAAAGCTCAGTGTAGGAAACTAAGAAGATGAAATTAGGTACTTTTTGGTTTTGCTTTTAAATAAGGCAAAAGTTTTACAGTTTTTCAATTCACTAGGGAGTGAGTTCCATAGACTAGGTCCCTTAATTTGCATAGTGTTTACACAAATTAAGCTTGACCCTGGGGATATCAAAGATATATTTATTTCTGGTGTGGTGATAATGGGTCCTATAACATCTGTCCAGGGAGAGTTTCAGACCATGGTTTGCATTTAAGAACAGGGTTTTGTAAATGTAGTTGACACAAGAGAATGTGTGGAGGGAGTTAATATTTAGCAAGTTTAGGGATTTAAACATGGAAGCTGAGTGTTGTCTGAAAGCAGAGTTAGTTATTATTCTGATAGCAGATTTTTGCTGTGTGATGATGGGCTTAAGGTGGTTTGCAGTGGTAGACCCCCATGCACAGATACCATTAAGATAATTAAGATAGGGGTAGATTAGTGCATAATATAGTGAGAGGAGAGCAGAGTTAGGAACATAATATCTGATTTTGGAGAGTATACCAACTGTCTTAGAGACTTTCTTAGTTATGTGTTGAATGTGGGTGCAGAAGTTGAGTCTCTTGTCTAGGAATAGGCCAAGAAACTTGCCATCATTTTTATTACTGATGTTAATGTTGTCTATCTGTAGCTGAATTGCATTTGATGTTTTGCTTCCAAATAAGATGTAGTAAGTCTTTTCGATGTTTAATGTTAGTTTGTTCGTTGACATCCATAAGTGGACTTTTTTTAATTCATTATTCACAACATTATTTAGTGTATGTGGGTTGAGGTCTGAATAGATAAGGGTAGTATCGTCAGCAAACAATATAGGTTTGAGAATATTAGAGACATTAGGCAGATCGTTTATATATATAAGAAATAGAAGAGGTCCTAAGATACTGCCCTGTGGCACTCCAACGGTAATAGGTAGAGTGGAAGAAGTTGTATCATTGATGGTTACATATTGGTGTCTGTCACTAAGATAGGATCGGATGTAGTCAAGGGCAAGGCCTCGGATTCCATAATACTGGAGTTTAAGTAAGAGGTAGTTGTGATTAACAGTATCAAAGGCTTTTCTTAGGTCAATGAAGAGTCCAATCGGAAACTCATTTTTGTCAAGGGCTGAGTAGATAACGTCAAGGAGACTGATGATTGCAGTGTTGGTATTGATGCTCATACTGTTGTCATTGTAACCATAATTATTACTATTCATCATAACCCCCCCCATCCCATCCCAGAGCATCGTCCCGAGAATTGGTGGTGTGCGATCGTGCGCGCGCGGCTGTGACCTGCGGGGAGATGCTGTGTCGACTTGGCTGCGACTACGGCTTCGTGCTGGACCCCGACACTGCCTGCCCACTCTGCCAGTGTCGCGACCCTTGCCTGGTAAGTGAATATTTTGATTTATTTGTTTATTTATTTATTTATTTATTTATTTATTTATTTATTTATTTATTTATTTATTTATTTATTTATTTATTTATTTATTTATTATATACAAGAAGGTGCATTGGGTTTATGGGAGTACATAGCATTGATGTTTTTATATTCTTGTAAAACCACTAGCACGCATAGCATTTCGGACAGACACTTGTTTACTTATATATATTGTTTACTTACCTTTGTTTTACCTTAGAGCCCACCATCTCTCGAGTGGCCTCGATTGGGTCAGAAAGCTGGAGGCTTGTTGAAGGTTCCCGGTCATTGTTCTTAAGAGTTGTTTTTGCTCTTGAAAGTAATTAAGTGTTTTGAGTGAAAGGATGAGTGAGTGTTGAGTGCTTGAGTAAATATAGTACCTTGATCAGGGACTCACATAGGGGGGGGGGGGCTGGGGTACCTTGATCAGTGACTGACATAGGGGAGGGGGGCTGGGGTACCTTGATCAGTGACTGACATAGGGGGGGGGGCTGGGGTACCTTGATCAGTGACTGACATAGGGGGGGGGCTGGGGTACCTTGATCAGTGACTGACATAGGGGGGGGGGGGCTGGGGTACCTTGATCAGTGACTGACATAGGGGGGGGGGCTGGGGTACCTTGACCAGTGACTGACATAGGGGAGGGGCTGGGGTACCTTGATCAGTGACTGACATAGGGGGGGGGGGCTGGGGTACCTTGATCAGTGACTGACATAAGGGGGGGGCTGGGGTACCTTGATCAGTGACTGACATAGGGGAGGGGGCTGGGGTACCTTGATCAGTGACTGACATAGGGGGGGGGGGGGGCTGGGGTACCTTGATCAGTGACTGACATAGGGGGGGGGCTGGGGTACCTTGATCAGTGACTGACATAGGGGGGGGGCTGGGGTACCTTGATCCAGTGACTGACATAGGGGGGGGGCTGGGGTACCTTGATCAGTGGACTGACATAGGGGGGGGCTGGGGTACCTTGACCAGTGACTGACATAGGGGGGGGGCTGGGGTACCTTGATCAGTGACTGACATAGGGGGGGGGCTGGGGTACCTTGATCAGTGACTGACATAGGGGAGGGGGCTGGGGTACCTTGATCAGTGACTGACATAGGGGAGGGGGCTGGGGTACCTTGATCAGTGACTGACATAGGGGAGGGGGCTGGGGTACCTTGATCAGTGACTGACATAGGGGGGGGGGGCTGGGGTACCTTGATCAGTGACTGACATAGGGGGGGGGGGCTGGGGTACCTTGACCAGTGACTGACATAGGGGGGGGGGGGCTGGGGTACCTTGACCAGTGACTGACATAGGGGGGGGGCTGGGGTACCTTGACCAGTGACTGACATAGTGGGGGGGGGCTGGGGTACCTTGACCAGTGACTGACATAGGGGGGGCGCTGGGGTACCTTGACCAGTGACTGACATAGGGGGGGGGGCTGGGGTACCTTGACCAGTGACTGACAAAGGGGGGGGGCTGGGGTACCTTGACCAGTGACTGACATAGGGGAGGGGGGGCTGGGGTACCTTTGATCAGTGACTGACATAGGGGGGGTGTGGGGGCTGGGGTACCTTGATTAGTGACTGACATAGGGGGGGGGGCTGGGGTACCTTAATCAGGGACTGACATGGGGGGGGGCTGGGGTACCTTGATCAGTGACTGACATAGGGGGGGGCTGGGGTACCTTGACCAGTGACTGACATAGGGGGGGGGGGCTGGGGTACCTTAATCAGTGACTGACATGGGGGGGGGCTGGGGTACCTTGATCAGTGACTGACATGGTGGGGGGCTGAGGTACTTTCTTTATCAGTGACTGACACAGGTGTCTGTTTCAGTCGTTTGTCAGTCCTATAAAGTATTGTTATTTGTCCAGCTCCTTCACCACCTCTGTACCAATCATAGCACAACTGTGGTATTTAAACTAGTGTATCAGTACCACCATAATATATGCCATAGTCCCCCTTATTGCTCAAGTGGAATTGTGATTATTATTTAATAACTACTATTGTCAGCAGTTCTGTTTGATTAATGATTCACTGCTATCTAATGCTATATGACAATCATGGGTGATTTATTCGAGCTAATGGGGACTCCCCACATAGCATTAATATTAATAATATTATTTGTAGCTTCACAATAGTGATGTTATGGCTTCAGAAACAACTTCAATATAGTAATTAAAAGTTTTTTACCCATCATATTGATTTAGTAGCTTGGAAATCTAATATACCTGTATAGTGCTACAGAGACCCTTAACACTAAGAAGGTTCAGCTTCATCAGAGATCTTAACATTTCCAGCAAACTTTCAATGCAACAGAAGTAGATCTTAGCAACTATTACATCTCTTCAATGAGTAAAACATTCTTTCCTTACCAGGATGTGACGTGCACATCTAGTCACATCTGCCAAATGGTGGACATTCCATGTGTGGATGGTGTATGTCCAGCCATCCCCCAGTGTGTGCCTGTGGTGGAGGCCTCGGCAGCACCCACCTGCCCCCTCGGAGAGCCCTACACCCTGCCAGAGACCAACGCCACCCTTGCCTGCAGCCCCCGGGCAAGGGCCCTTGAGTGCCCTCAGGGCTACTCCTGCTTTGCTGATGACAGTACTATCGAGGGGGTCTGCTGCCCAAGTCCAGGTATTTTGTGACTTAATTTCTTGCAATGAAAATAGTACAAGATACAGTTAGCAAACTCACTCACATTTTAGGAAATAAATAGGGTTATGGATTTATTTATTTATATTCAAGAAGATACAGTGGGTTATGATAGTGCATATATAGTATTGGGATTTAAGTGGTACATTCTTGCAAAGCCTACATAGTACAGCAATAAATTTATGCCATTGATTTAATTCAGTACCTTCACACATTGAAGGTAGCTCAGTCGATTAAGGCAGTGTCTGGGATGCTCCCGGACGCAGGTTCGAATCCTTGTCACGGCCCTTGTGGATTTGTTCACACATTGAATTTCAACTGCTTGTAGCAATAATTTTAAACTAATTTAGATTTAGGAATTTTTTTTGTTTTTTCTGACACGGATGTATACACCATTTGTATGGTAATCAGGTGGCTTCATGATTGTGTTCCATCTGCGATCGTCTTCTCAGCAATAGTATGAAGTCTCCTGGAGGTACTTCTGTCATTTCCTTTCCCTTCGGAGGGTTTCGTCTGTGTCTGTTCTGGTTGTTTTGTCTTTTCTTTTCATTGGTTTTTTCTTGACTGGGGTCTTGTGCCAACTACTGTCACTTCGTATCATGCTGCATTGGTGGAGCCGCTCTGGCTTGCATTCTGGGTGGATGTCACCTCCGCTCCATTCCACAAGCTCTCTAGTGCATTTTTTCACCTACGGCCTGCTCATGCACGCTCGAGACTTCTTGGTCTTTGGACTGGGTGCTCTTGTTTCTCTTCTTTTCGGTTTGTAGTGGCCCCTTCGGTCCAGAATTTGTTTTTCAAAGCCTTGTTCTTGTTGGCTTTAGCCTCTGGGAGATGGATTGGGAACTTCAGGCTCTTCTCTGGCGCAGGGGTTTCTGTATTTTTGGTCCTGGTGGTCGTTTTATTCGTTTGCAGCCTTCTCTGTCTTTTCTGGCGAAAAATGAGATGGCTGGTTTCAGGATGATACCATGGGTTGTTGATGCTTGGTTGGTTCGGCCGGGGTTGCATCATGTTTTTTGCCTGGTTGTGGCTTTACGTTAGTACCTGTGTGCTACTGGTTCAGCGACAGTAGAAGTGCTCTGGGTAGACCCAGTTTCCCTGGTTCCCTGTTAGGGAACCCTGCTGTCTCTCAGGTTATCTGCAGGGTTATTAAGTCTAGCCAGCCTATGGTCTACACTCATGTCCATGATGTGAGGAAGTATACAGCTCTTGCTGCTGTCTTTAATAATATGTCTTGGGTCGATATTCGGGCACAGGGGTTTTGGAAATCGAACAGGGCTGCCAGATATCTTGTAAAAGTTCCTGGCCCTCTGTAGCCTTGTGTTGCTTTGGGACGTCTGTCGCAGCCTGTTGTCTCATCTTTGTTGTGTGACCTGCTGTGCTGCATCCTCCCGGGTAAGTCCCTGTTTTTACTTATCTGTGGGTAGCTAGCTTCAGGGAGCCAATGGGGCTCCCCACAGAAAACCAACATTGATTGTAATGAAATGCCATTTTCTGGCTGACTGTGAATGTTTTAATGAATGATGGACTCTGACTCCCAGGTCCTTTTCTTTATATATCTATTGTGAGGGAGTGCTGTCAGTTTGGTAGTTGTGGCATGGATTGTTATGCCCCACTTGCATGGTCTCTTGCATTTATCGACATTAAAGAGCATTTGCCAGTCATCTGACCATTTGTGGAGTTCATGTAGGTCTCAATTAAGGTCTCAATGGACATGAGTTCATGTAGGTCTCAATTAAGGTCTCAATTTCCCACTTTGCCATAGATCTTAGTGTCATCTGCAAATCTGATGATGTGGTTTGTAATATTCTATATGGACAGTAATAATTTTATTTACAGTCTTATTAAAGCACATTTTAATATAATAAGTTACTTTAATTTGCAGGCAATGGCAAGAAAACTGGGCAGTGTCCATTCCTAGTGCCAGTGCTGAGTGGAAACTGTGACCTCGAGTGTTCTGAGGACTCTCACTGCCTCGGTGATGCCAAATGCTGTAGTAATGGCTGCGGGACCCAGTGCCTTCAGCCCATTGTCATGACAGGTCAGCTCTGGTGGCCAGGTTTCACTTTATATTTTCCAGCAAATAGATATTGCATCCTCATTTTTGTAATAATTTCATTTGATTCATAATTTTGTAATTTTTTGGATATCTGGACTTTGTCCTTAGCTGTCTTTTATCTTTTTATTAGCAGTAAACTTTAATTATTTTATAGGAACTGTTTTTTCTTCAAAAAGACTGGATTATTCATTCTCATTTTATTCTAGTTATTGTTGTATTGAATCTATATTCTCCTGTGTGTCCTCCTTATATAATACCCTTATGCCAACAGCTTGTGAGCACCAACGTACTCTACTGGAACACCGTGCTCGGGAGGCTGGCATCCCAGCTGGACGTGTCTACCTTCCCCAGTGTGATGAAACGGGAGCCTTCTTGTCGACACAATGTCACCCCGCCACACTGACCTGTTGGTGCGTTGACACCCAGGGCCAAGAGGTGCCAGGTACCCGGGTCAGCCAGCCAGCACACCCTAACTGCCAGGTTAGTTTATTGTGTGAATTAGTTATCAAAAGAAAAAGCACAATGGCAGTGCTTACTTGGCAATACCCTGCCTACAAACCATCTATGCCTGTCACTCAAATTGCTACTCTCAACATTAAAATTTTCATCACATTTTCTCTTAAATGCTGATTAGAATCTACTTCAACGCTACTTCAGTACAGCCATATAGCATCCTGTGTCAGTGTTCAGTGTTATGTATTTTATTAATAATGACTGGGAGCCAATAAAGCTGTGATGATTTTTCAGCAGCAAGATTCATATAATCCTACTGTACTTAAATCAACTGTTTTATAGAGTAATTTTTTACAATTAAATCTAGATTGGAAAATTGCATAGACAGCATCATTTGCAGTTAACGCATACAATGAATAAACAGACTATAGTGAGTACACAGTGAACAAACTTAATATATTCAGAGTGGATAAACAGAAAATATACACAGTGGATTAACAGAATATATACACAGTGGATAAACAGACAATACTCTATACACAATTGATAAACTGAATGTAAGTACACAAGTAGATAAACAGAAAATATATATACAGTGGATAAACAGAATATATATTCAATGGATAAACCGTATATATACACAGTGAAAAAACAGAATATGTAAACTGTGGATAAACAGAGTACATATACAGTATATGCAGTGGATAAACAAAATATATATATATATATACACTGTAGATAAACAGTATCAAACAATAAGAACTCCTGAGAGCGATTCATTTTTTGTTCTGGCCCATGATAATCAGTTTTTTAATAATTTCAGGAACCTCTTGTTTGCCCGGCTATGAACTGCGACCTTGCATGCCTACACGGCTATAGTCTGGATGCCTCTGGTTGTCCCACGTGTGCTTGCCGTGACCCTTGTGAAGAGGTGACCTGTGCCACCCCATTGGAGGAGTGCCGGATCGTCCACGTGGCATGTGTGGATGAACCATGCCCACCCCTGCCTGTCTGCCTGCCACGTCTAGAGAACCCATGCCCATATGGTGTGTATGAATATATATGTATGCCCATGTAGATTGTATTTATATATATATGCCCTTGTATTATGTCTGAAAGTAAAATATTTTTCATTTTTTTCTTTTTTTGCCAGGTTTCTTAGTGGGCTGTGTATGAGTGCTTTTTGCCTTCATTCATTTGATAAACAAAAGTACTACAGTAAACGTTCATAATTCAATCTGAATTTACAGTGTAGCTTTATTATATTAATAATTTTTGAATCAAGTATATTATATTTTTGAATCAAGTATATTATAATTCCTCTCAAATTTGCAGTACTGTAATATAATGGTATCAGTAAGGGATCAAATGAAAAATAGAAAACTTACAATTTTGCTGTTGTTTTAACAATCATCAAGAGCATTACATACATCCTCTATACAGGCTGAAACAGTAAGCTGATATTTGCATAAAATAGTTTATATAATTCACTAGACAATTTTCAGATTGCTTAAGTTAATTGGGGTCTATGTTACCTGGTGGCTCCAAGGAAAATTAAGACATTTTCCTTGTTACTGTCAGCATAGACCACTCCAATAGCATAAATATAATGTAATGCTCGTCAACTACATTTACTGTACTTATCTGGAATTTAATATTTGTATAATATTTTGTCTAATACTGTACATTAGACATCCAACCCACATGTGAAATAAGAGTGGTAGAGAGAAAGAGTTAATATATAGCAGGAGGGATGGCAAGGTGAGAGCATGAAAGTGAGTTAATTACATAAGATTAATGGAAACTTCAGAAGGCCTAATGACAGAAAGAAAGATGGGTGAAATAGATGCAAAAAGAAAGAAGAGACAAAAGTACAAAAGAGAGAGAAGAGCATAGAGGGAGCAAAAATTTCCAGCCACATTATTGTTGACTTATTCTCTGCTTATCTTGTATATCTTTGTCCAGGCTCACCTCTGAGGTTAAATGAGAGCGTTGTAGAATGTGGTCCTGAGGGAAGCACTTGTCCCTCTAGCCATAAGTGTCACCTCTCGCCCCTGGGAGAGTATGCTCTCTGCTGCCCAAAACCTCGTAAGTACTTTATCTTTGGCATGACACACCTTTTATCCATTTCTTAAGAGCAATACTTGAGGATGACAACTATCATAAATTACGAATCGCAGGAATATGTACCTGAATACATTACAGTACTTTGAAAACTTTTATTGTTTAAAATGTTTAAATCAGGAAAATGTGTCTCTGCTTAATTTGTTTTTTGAAAACTAACATAAAACTTACAACAGAAACTGAAGAACTAGCCACTATTATTACAATACTACTGTACTTAGAATTAAATGTTTTTCAAAAGCTGACGTTACATCTTTCGCAAAAATAACAAACTTTACCTAGAATCTTAATTTGTCATCATGTTTTGTTTGATTTTTATATTTTTACTAGTTATTTGGATAATCCAATCTTACTGGTATTGTTATTTAACAGGAAATGCCGGCTGGTATTTACTAGTCCACAGATTTTTTTAATTTTTGAAAGTTTTTATCCACTCTAATGACATGTTAGCTATACATACAGAGCAGATAATCTCTTGCTTGTTTTTCGTTATAGCCTATTTTTAAATATTTTTATTGTAATCTTGCTTGCTTGCCTCCTACATTTGCTGAAGTAATTCTTCTATAATATTTTCTAGGGGAAGTTTGCTATGAGAGGAAAGATTCGGGATACTGTGAAGGATCTATTAAACGATGGTTTTTCAATGCTGAATCCAATCGCTGTGAGACCTTCCGTTTCGGTGGCTGTGGAGGAAACCTCAACAACTTTGAATCAGAAGATGAATGCCTGTCAGCTTGCCCAGCTCTCAGCTCCTGTGAAAAAATGAGAGAGAAGAATATACGAAATGCTGACAAGGATAAAAAGGTAGCTATAACATTGTACTAAGATAAATTGGTATATAATTCCCATTGTTGGGTACAGGAAGCATGTGAATATTTTATACTTTAGGCTTGTATCAAGGTTCCCCCATAGGTTGAACTACTGGCCATTCCCAGGATGCAACCCTATAATAGTTGCCTAACTCCCAGATACCTATTTACTGCTAGGTGAATAAAGGCATTTATTGGAAGGAAATATGCCCAACCATTTCTATCCTACCCAGGAATCGAACCCAGGATCCTGATGCTTTTTATAATAATACAGTATACAGTAATTATAATAATAATAATAATTTGCACAATATATTATTATCTTTTTATGTAAAAATAATATTTATAAATGTATTTATCTGTTTTCTGCATAAAAGTGATTCACTACAAAAGCTATCATTCATATATAGTGTGGCATGGGAAGTGAGTGACTCTCTTAAAGTGTCGACTATCATTTTATGAGAAGTTTATAATGTTTTTATAATTTACAAATTTGTTTAATTTTTATTTCTCATTCATGTGCAACAATATTTAGTTTGACATCTACCTGAAAACGCAGCACATCACATTAATTTGTACACGCACTGTTCACTTGGACAGCTAATGTTGTCAATGATCTTTGCCGTTTTAGGTAACCTTCATTCCCAAGTGTGACAAGAACCGGGGTTCGTGGCTCCCAGAGCAGTGCCTTGAGGAACTAGGAGTGTGCTGGTGTGTCTCACCCCAAGGGGACCAGATGCCGGGCTCTCTCACCCGTGGTGCGCCTCAGTGTCAGGGCACTGCCAGGTCGTCCAGGAGAATGAACTTTGATCCAACTACTCCTACCAATATGAGTAAGTATTCTTGTTCACGATGAACATTGCTGGGTATACAGTTTGACTGCGTGTCTTTGTCAAACACTAGGTCATAGGCCATATACATAAAGATAATATTTGTTGATAGCGTCCAATACACTTTGTTCAAGAATACCTTCAGGTACCAGATGAAGGTTTCAATGGCTTGAAGTTGCTCAACAAGTAGGAATTGCAATAAAAAAAACAATGTAGGTCAGAAAATAGAAAATGCTTTTCACCCATAGGGTAAACCCGTGAAATTGCTGACTTGCCCCAGCCGTAAATACGAAGTCAAATTATGCACTCGATTTAAGGACCAACATTGGGATATACCTTGCTCATTAAATCCGGGGCTCCATTAAACTTGGATGTGTTAAAATGTTGGTAAATGTTTAAATTTGTTTAAATTTCAGCTGGAAAAAAATCTTCAGTAATAATAGGTAATAGTTGGGATCATTGATGAGCTTCCAGCTTCCCATCCCTAGTGAGATCACCAGAGATGGTGGCCCTCCGGTAAATTCATATAAATATACAAAATGCTGGAAATTAGGTTCCATAATCTGCACCAAGCAATAACTTACTGGAATAAATAACATATGAAATATAAAATAGACCCATTTAATTGCCATAGACACACTCAGAGAACACTGCTTGAACATTGATATTTCAATTTCCTTCCCCCAAATATAAGAAATCTTGCCAGAACAAAGGTAGGATTTTCTAAAGGGAATTGGGCATTATTAAAAAAACATGCCAAATTAGCTCGGTTGTGGCGGATATGCAGGCCTGCAATCTACTGCCAGTATTGGCCATATATAATGATCAAGTTATCACCAAAAATGCCCCATTCTTCTGGCTGGGTTGTGAGTGTAGGATAATTCTCAGAACTGGCTTTTGGTAAATTTTCCAAACTCCTCATAACCCCAATACTCATTACAACACACACTCTGTAATCCTCGCACCTTATGAACTTGTTACACACCTCTCTAATTATTGCAAGCAATACTCATATGATTACAGATGGATGTAACCATTGCATCCATGTAAGCTCTCTTTACATTTATCTGTAATGGCTGCACCCTCTGTACTCATTACACCTCCATGTTTGTGTACTGGAACAGGCTGGCCTGAGAATTTTTTTATTATTATTATTCTCATGCAGTCAAACTGTTCCTAGTAATGTGTGTTTTCTATACTTTGGCTTCGTCTAAAATTATATACACAGTACAGTATATTGTATTGTACAGAATAAGCAACGGAATATATATATCTTCATACAGTTAGCTAATCCCATTCATTTTTCTGAAGAGATGAGCATAAATATATGAAAGGTTTATATTATTGTCAGCATACTTAGTAGTATGAAATTAATAATGAGACAGTTAGGTATTCAGCATTGTGCATGTACAGTATATATCATATTCATTAGATTTCTGCCTTCATAGATGATAATGTTAGTGTATGATGTAACATTGCAGTTTGTGAGCCTGGTCAGACAGTCCACGTTTGTGACAAGAGCCTGTGTGAGAACCAGGTGTGTTTCTCCCACCCCCATGCTGTGTGCCGAGTTAATCCGTGTGGTGGCTGCTCGGTACAATTTGTTGACGAGTTTAACTCCCCAGTAAACTGTGAAGTCGGTCTTACTGAGTGCCAGAGAGAACTGCAGCGAGTGCTTAACTCGCCAATCTTTACAAGGCCTGCAATGGCTTTCTCAGGTATATAATTTTTGTACTTCTCATGCACTGTTTTGGGCTTTCTGGTTAGATTTATTTGTTAAAGAATGTGCAGGGATATTTACCTTAAATTTTTGTGTGCGAATTACAGTACATTTCACCTTGATGCTTTTTGTAACTCTTCCCATCAAAAAATCATTGATCGTCTTGACATATGTTTTAAAATATTTATATTTATGTATTTAACATTTGCATGGCCAGGACGCACATTCCCCACTTCACATGCTGATCGTCAAGTGCACTATGATGTTGACCTCTTCCGAAATGTGGATGTATACCACGCTCGACCTCTTGACATGGATGATGTCTCCAACTCGGAATCCCTCCGTCGGGCCCGTTACATGAATGTTGAGTCTCCTGGGTCACTAACAGTGTCTGGGGATGTCGTGGTTGAGGCACAGGCACACTCAAGGCTCATTCGTGCTGTGCCACAAGTAAAGGTCTGTATTGCCTAGTTCGTTATATTAAATTAAACTAAATTAAATAACTAAGAAAGTCTCTAAGACAGTTGGTATACTCTCCAAAATCAGATATTATGTTCCTAACTCTGCTCTCCTCTCACTATATTATGCACTAATCTACCCCTATCTTAATTATGGTATCTGTGCATGGGGGTCTACCACTGCAAACCACCTTAAGCCCATCATCACACAGCAAAAATCTGCTATCAGAATAATAACTAACTCTGCTTTCAGACAACACTCAGCTCCCTTGTTTAAATCCCTAAACTTGCTAAATATTAACTCTCTCCACACATTCTCTTGTGTCAACTACATTTACAAGACCCTGTTCTTAAATGCAAACCATGCTCTGAAACTCTCCCTGGACAGATGTAATAGGACCCATTATCACCACACCAGAAATAAATATCTCTTTGATATCCCCAGGGTCAAACTTAATCTGTGTAAACACTCTATGCAAATTAAGGGACCTAGTCTATGGAACTCACTCCCTAGTGAATTGAAAAACTGTAAAACTTTTGCCTTATTTAAAAGCAAAACCAAAAAGTACCTAACTTCATCTATTTAGTTTCCTACACTGAGCTTTAAATTTGCTCTGTACCTAGTGTTACCCAATCTCCTAATTTTTATGTAGTATCAAACAACCTTACCATTGTGCTCATTGCTGTCTTCTTTTATGTGCTAGCCATATGCTGTATTGTGACTACCAATTTTTGTCAACTACCATTCAAGCTGTCATTGCAATCAATCTTATATTGTTTCTGCTGTATTGTGCCTACCAATTTGTTGTCAACTACCATTTTAAGCTGTCATTGCAATCAATCATAGCTACCTATGTGCTTTAATATACTGTACCTATAATTTTCTCTCATCTTCTTTTTTTTTCATTCTATGTAATCTGTTAACATTTTTTTGTCTATAAATTTTGCAAGTATTTACCTCCTTAAAATTTTCTTAGATTAAGGACCTGCCCGAAACGCTGCGCGTGCTAGTGGCTTTACAAGACTGTAATTACCATATTTGTATCCTCACATTCCTTATGTACATTCTTGTATATGCATAAATAAAATAAAAAATAAAAATAAAATAAAAAATAAAATAAATTATTATATTTCTTGGATCTTGGAAAACAAATGCTTCATAGAAGATAAAATTTTTAAAAATTCTGAATTTTATATTTTATAAATTTTATTTGAAATAACATTTTCTATGGGTAGCCTTGTTGGCTCCCTGAAGCTATCAAACTGACATGTACCATATTAGTTTGGTGCCATCAGCCTGTCTTTGAATAGAGAGGAGGGGGGGGGACCGTTTTGTCCCCTGTTGTTTCCAGAGGACTGGGTTATTCAGTTTTCGTTGGCGGCTGCTACCAGTTGCTGCCCTATTTCCGATTTGTTGTTGCTCTGGGGTTTCGTTCTCGCTCTTCTTGGAGTGGTTGTGCTCTAAATGTCGATCGTGCTCATATGGTCATTGCTCTCTGCGCCTCTCTGAGAGGGCCAGGTTCTGGCCCAGTAGGTACTCGAACTCTAGGGACTGATTGCACCAAACTAATATGGCACATGTCAGTTTGATAGCTTCAGGAAGCCTCCAGGGCTCACCCAGAAAATGTCGTTTCATTACACTGAATGCTGTTTTTTTATTTTATTTTACAAAAAAATATATATACATTTATTATTTTCATTGATAAGAAATGAAAAGTAAAAGAAACACTGCAATATTATTTCCATAAAAAAAAATGGGAGGACCCTCGACAAGCCGCCGGCTTCCTGACCCCTATCGAGGCCACTAAATATGATGGTCCTCAGGCAAATTCCAGTAAGAAATTGTCTGCCTAAATTAATGAAGTCTGTGTGAAATACAGTATATTCAACTGGTACTGACATTAAAGATTTATGTTTACAATTTCAGAATACAGTACCTGAGTCACCCTTGGTGGAATCAACTCTGATGGACCCTGATGATCTAGCTCGGCGCCTAGCAGGCCCTCTTAGCACAACCATCGACCTTTTCCCAAGTATTGAGGAGTTCCCACCAAGACTTACCCTTGATGACACATTTGAAGCTGTCCCTACTGAAGGTAATTATTAAAGATAATTTTTCTTAAGATATATATGTCACATGTTATCCAAGCCTCTGCGAGCACCTTAGATATGGGTGCTTGTCGCTGGTCCTTGGTGGCTCCTAAAAAACATATTTATATTAATATTTGTACCTCGGTACTCAGGGTGTATGTTGCCGACTTCAAGTTTGTCTTTATTATTTGATCCCTTATGGATATCCTGCAATTTTTGCAGTGTTAGTAATTTTTGTTTTATTTGTAGTGGTATCCATGCAGTGTTGAGAGAGAGAATTTTGATAAGCTTGAAACTATCAGGACTTATCTATGGTGGTAAAGGGAAGGGAAGGTCTCTCTTGTTACTAACTATATAACCATCTGGTGGTAGATCTTGGAACTTATGTTTAAGACTACATCAGGTGGTAAGGGGTTAGAAGTAGTGCAGTGCTCCTGCCTAGTTCCTGTTTACAGTTGTGATGTCCCACTAAACTGATAATCTAGTTTTAGAGGTACTGTACTGTAATTACAAATGAATACATTGCAAGATTCTGCCACAAATACAGTTCTGAATTTGAAGTTTCTTCTTTATACATAAATAGCAGTAACAAACAAATTTGTACATAGCTAATGATAAGGAAACAAACAATGAACCACATTTTATTTTATAATAATGTACTGTATAGGTTATAAGTATATATAATTAATTATACTTCTGCATGTACCATGCTACTTTCTATGTTTGTTAGACATATTTTGTATGTAGAGTCAACTCGGAAGGATTTCTGATGTAAATAACAGGAGAATGACTGACAGATTGATTGATTGATTGTAAAAAAAAGTATATGTTATATACTTCACTTAATTTAACCCTTAAATGGTTCATGTATTTAAAAGTCATAAGAAGTGCATATGAAGAAAAACAAATAGTTCACAAAACTAATTTAAAAAATGACACACGGCAATTTGAGCACAAAAAATAATCGCAGATAGCAATTGGAGCCATTTAAGGATTAACTGTACTTTCAAAATTAATTAATGACTTCATACCCCAATGGTAGGTTCCTTATTCTTCCCATTCCTGTAATGAAGGGCAACTCTATTAGTTTTACCTCAGTTGCAGCTTCACTCTCCTCTGTAAGTATTTTCTAATTCTACGAATACTTTGTCTTGTCTTTCATGAATAGATTTTAAAATAAGTGCCGAATAGCATGTGGCATGTTGTACTCTTTGGCATGAACCTAACTAAAGCAGCAATTTCAAATCCAACACAGGAATAGCTCTCTTTACAGCTTGGCATTGCTCTTAACTTTCCTCAACATTTGTTTGTGTGTGACATTGCATAAGACAAAAAGTACTTCTGACCTGTCATGCTGAATTTGTTCCAGGATCAGATAAAGGTATAGTGACTGGATACACCATATGACAGATGACGTGTGAATACAGAATTTAAAGTGTGACTGTTGCCAAAATTGAAACTTCACCTGTGCATAAAAAAATATAAATAATAATTTGTCCTTATACAATGATACATTTGCCTGGAAAGAGTGAGGAAAAAGGCAAAAACCTACAAATATCTTTGCCTTTTCTGGCTTCATACACTGTATGAAAAAGCTGGGTAGAGGAGTCATTGGGTATGTCGACATGAGATATGCAGTTTGCTGATTCCTGATGGAGGAGTGAGGAGACACGCTGCTCAAGTTTTATGTTGTTTCACTTTAGTTTACACATTGTGATGAATAGCTTTATTTATGTACACATAATGGACAAAAAGAGACACTATATATCTATATTCTGCATAAACTTGTTTCTAGCACTGCTCAAAAGAAGTGTGCAACCCATTCCTTTGCTGCTATTCTGTTTCATAATGTCAACCAAACATAAACTCAAACACTAGTGGGAAATGCCAAATTGTGATTTGACAATAATTGCAAGGTACTAACTAATAAGCAGTTTCAAAATGATAGCATAGTTTTTTTCATAGGTTCATAGGTTTTTCACTGCTCCATTACATTCATATACAGTACTGTAGATGTATAATAACTATATTTACATCATTTGTATGAAAACTGGGCAATAATAACCCAAATCGGCTACCCACCTCATTGGCCCATGGAATCGACATATGACAATAACCAGTCTTGAAGAGGAAAGAATTTCTCCTTAATAATAAGTTGAAACAAATACTGAATAGACGTCTCAAATGTAGAAACGTATTTGTGAATATGGAGTGAACTCTAGGAGACGCGAACCACGAACCCCACGCGTGTAAGGCAGCTCTATCGACTATTTAGACTACTCATAATTCAGTCGACAGAGCTTCTGCCTCACACACGTGGGATCCATGGCTACAAGTCTCCTAGAGCCCAGATGAATTAAATAATAATAATAATAATACTGTACAGTATTAAGAATACAGTAATAATAATTAATAATAATACAGTATTATAATAACAATAAGAATTAATTTCACAAAAGGATTGATATGTTGAGTGAGGATGATGTGTGTGTGTGTATGTTTGTAGATAAGGTATCTGATCATGTATAGTGTGTATCATAACACACCTAAACTGAGCATGGTATTGCATTTTATTCTCCCTAATACACCATTATCTTTCACGTGTAAAGCAAGAGTAAGCTTTGTGAATTCGTTTGTTACTTGATTCATGTGGCACCTCTAGTATTGTTTCATCTTTATTCTTCACACTTCATTCAAATACAACTTTTTGTTTTGTAGAAAATTTCACCCTGCTATTTTCTAGACTATAATCCTTCCTCGTCTGCCTTTTCTTTACTGTCAACCATAACTTTTTATTTCTTATATTTCTCAGTTCTTATGTTTGTATCTTGTCTTTTATTTATTTGATGCATTGTGGTGTAAATGCTTGGTATATTATATGTGATAGTCATTTTTTCCTATCACTGCTTTTACTTCCTCATGTCTTCAACCACATGCAACTTCTTCTTCCATTGCATGTAATTGACACTACCATCCCTTCACAAATTTGTTCACTAATTTTCACTAAATTCACAAATTTTTTCACCAATTCTGCTAGTTTTAATGCACATATTCACACATTTCTCCTGCTTATCTGCCCTTGGACACCCTCCCTGCACAACTGCTTCTACACACTCCTGTCACCCCATTTGCACACCCCCTCTGCATACTTCTCACCACATGTATAGCCACAAATAATGGTCGCCCTGCACGGCTTGTTATTTAGATCTGGTGCCCAAGCCTGGAACATGCCCGAATCCCCCCAGCGACCTCTCCCTCCTGACGTGTGCGCCCAGCCAGCAATGCATGTTCGACACCCACTGTGAGGGCTCCAGAAAGTGCTGCTTCAATGGGTGTGGGGCAGTGTGTGTCGAACCCCAGGGTGAGTGGAAGCAACGTTTAAATTCAGTCATTTTTCTCAGAGTATCTCCCTTTAAAATGGTTACATGGGGAGAGGAATTGATAGCATGGTCATAAGCAGCTTAATTCTTTTGAGGTGAGTTAAAACTCTTTTTCATACTGATAGATATACAACACACAAGTATTTAACATTGATGAAAACAGGCAGATGAGCAGGTGCATGTAAATGTATTCACATTACTTCTAACTCCTTTCACCAAGTACTGAAAATGCAAATCTATACAGCTTCTTGAAAGTTAATGCTGTTAATAAAATTAAATTTTTACAACAATATTTTATTTTACACCAATTGATTCATTCATGTCGCTGTAATTATCAAAAAGTGCTAAGTCAGTATGACTTTATGGCACTTGAAAGAGATATGATGACAGCAAAGGTAATTATTACGACATTGTATTAAGGCTGTATGACTATATAGGACTTGATACAAGTCCTGTATAGTCATACTGGCTTAGCACTGTCTCCTGATAATGACCATGCCTGTTCTCATATTCTCTTCAAGTGATATATAGTCATAATGAAGACAGAATGAGCTGGAATATGAGGAAGTAGTAAAACTGTGCCCAACAACTTACACTATTGGGTATTGAAACCAAACCTGCAAGAAGCAAACAACAAGGACATCCATGACTCTAAATTTTCATGGTTTTTGCATAATGTTCCTACAGAGACGCCTGCTTCGACACAAGGCATGACAGTGCAGGCGCCGGTATGTGAGGCTGATGGAGCTTATGCACGGGAACAACGTGCAGGTGGCCTCACCTGGTGTGTGGATGTCAAGGGCCATCCCATTCACGAGACACTCACCCGTGGACATGTCCGGTGTGGGCCAAATGGTGAGACTTGCTGGTTCTCTGTTATACATCACTTAGGTTAAAGTTCCTTCTCATATGTAACATGATTAAACGCACACAATTTACTCAATGGCCAGCATTTCTCGAAGCTGCAGTGGGAACAGGAAGCCGGTGTCTTATAGAATGTCCATCCATATTTCTTTTAGCATTTTTCCAGCAGTAGTTTGAAGTGTATCACTGTCTTGGTAGTTGCATCTTGAGCAGGTAAGAGATTCCATGGATTTAGTGCCCCTAACTCAACATACTGAGTTAGATGGATTTTATCATTGGTTAATCTTAGTTATTACTACTATGAAGAGAACCGGTATACACATTTTCTTGTGGTATGTAATAATTTAAGCATCATTTTAAGTTTCTTTCCTGTGATTCATCCAGTTAGCTCTGTGGATATACAGTGTGAGCATTTTGTAGTGCAATAAAACTGGACTAAATTTAGTAGTCGAGTAGTGTTGCATGTAATAAATAATAACACAAATTATTTAGACATGTATTTGCTGTATGGAAAAACTGGATTGGTCCTTGATAACCCAATTATTGCTTATAGGTCAGATTCTGGAACAGGTCTCCGTTGGATTTGTATGTGCACGTGGAGTGAGGGCACGGGTGTGTAAAAACGAATGTCTTCATGCTTCATGTCACTCGCATCCCGAAGCCGTCTGTGTGGCCGATCCCTGCAATGATTGCCGTGTCTCCTTTTACAGGTATTACCATATCATTTATGAGTGCTGTATTGCGGTAACACTAATCTTTTTTTATGATTTAATGATTTATACCTAAAGATTACTTCTGCAAATTTCCTGACAACTTTAGACTGGTTTCCAACATTAAAAATTAAATATGCCATAAAATACTTCCTGTGTTAACTTCAAGTTGGTATAATTTTTTTCAAACATTTGTCTTCGTTTTGTATTGAAAATTTAACTCTTAAAGAGCAGTTATCATATGATGATTTACAGTGTACTGTAATGCATTTATCATATCATGATTTAAACATTATTGTCTGGATTTTACATGTATGATGAAACCAAGTACTGTACATAATAGTTGTATGTGGATGTAATGGAGTTTACCTTGAACCATGAAGAAATCCTGCTATCATTTCACAGTTATGTTACTAGGTGAATGCGGTTGTCGTTGTATAAAATTCCTTCATAATTACGTGATATGCATACCAATGATGTTTATATGGTTTTCACAACTCCACATTGTTGTAATGAAGTATAGCAAGTAAACCAATTGCCAGTTGAACCATTATCATGTGTTATGTGTACTAGGAACCTGCCATCATTTGTGGGTGGCACATTTGGCATATTGCTTTGTTTCAGTCTGTAGTGTCACCCATATGATGCCAATTAGGCCCTATCTCATCACCCAGCTCAACACCCACAAATACTACATTTATATAGTTTTCACTACACCTTCACCCATGATCTACACCGTCATCAGTGGTCAACATCTTCACCTACGATATAGACCCTCACCTATAATCTACACACTCGCCTAAGGTGTACAGCCTCATCCATGATGTATGCTCTCTACCATGGTATACACTCTCCTCACCCTTTGATCTACACACTCGCTCGTGGTCAACACACTCGCTCATGGTCGTCTCCTTCACCCGTGGTCTATATCCTCGCCCATGGTTTACTACACCCTCACCCATGGCTTACTCCCTCACTCAGGTATAATACCAACTGTACTCAATCGTAGTTTTTGTATATTATGTGAATTATCAAGTTATTCAACACATACACTTGTAAATAACTGGAAACAAGTGATGAACAATTAGTGAAATATCCAAGGAGAATACACGAGTCATGTCTCAAATACTTCAGTGTTGGTAATTCACCATTGTGTACTCACCTAATTGTGCTTGCGGGGGTTGAGCTTTGGCTCTTTGGTCCTGGATGATGTGTGTGTTGACAGATGCTAGATAACATGGCTCTTGTGCAATCTTTAACAGCTCCTCCACCCAGTAAAAAGTATATATTAATATATTTTTATGTTTTTCATATATTTTATATACAATTTAATCATTCTATAATGAAAAACAATTTTTTGGAAATTCTTTATTTTCTGTGGGTGAGTCCTGTCGGCTCCCTGAAGCTATCAAACTGACATGTGCCATATTAGTTTTGTGACATCAGTCCTGGAGTTCTGTGCCTACCTGGGGCCACGAGTCAGAACCTGGCCCCTCGGAGAGGTGCCATATGAGCACTCTACATTTGGAGTTTGTCATATCTGACATCGACTAGGGAATGCATCCAGAACGGTAGGTGAACCAATACAAACCTCTAACTGGTTAAAAATTGCGACCTATGTTCGAACAGAGTCAAAGAACTCTTCCCCCCCCCAAAGGGAAACAAGCACTCGTCATCCAATTAGCCTGCTTGCTCACTAGCATCGACCCAGGGGAATGGATGACCCACTCCTCCGACAGAGAGGAGGAGGACCCTTTCAGGTAAGCCAGCTGCTTCACATCCCAAATCATTGACTGATGTGCTAGTGTCCAGACGTCACTGCCACATCAGGTAATTATCAGAACTGAAAAACAAGAGTTAAGAGGTGTTAAATATGTCAAATCTAGAAGATTGAAGAAAAAGAGCTGATATGATCACCACTTACAAAATAACAACAGTAATCGACCAAATTAACAGAGGAATTCCTGAAACCAGCAATTTCAAGAACAAGAGGACAGAGATTCAAGCTAAGGAAACAAAGGTGCCCAAAAAAAATTAGAAAGTTTCTTTTGCAAACAGAGTGGTAGACGGTTGGAACAAGTTAAATGAGAAGGTGGTGAGGCCAAAACTGTCAGTAGTTTCAAAGCGTTATGCAACAAAGAGTACCAGGAATACGGGACACCATGAGCGTAGCTCTCATCTTGTAACTACACCTTAGGCAATTATACTTAGGTACACATACATACATACATACAATCTTAAAACTGAAATTAACTTTACACAAATCATATACACTGGCAGTTCTCTCAGGATCACACTCTAGATCCAAATTAACTCAATGTACGAAATGTGCGGCCTTTTCATTTCCATATTTCATTTCCACTCTCACTTAGAAGATCCATGAGCTTTGTCCCCACCATGATCATTCAAATCATTGGCCGACAAATTAAAGGTAATGTGTTTTTAAGTATATCAAGGACCCTACTTAGGAGGGGACAGTTATCTGTAGGATTTCATAAATTTTGTTTTTGTTTTAAGTGTTCTGTCTTCTCTAGTGGCTCATAGATACATTAATTACCTTGAATATTTTGCATGTTGAGCTTCTTTATTTTTCTATTTAAATAATACATTTCTCATATCCCATTGCAGTGCAAGTGGAGAGAAAGTTCACTGCGAGGGTCGCTGCTCCCAGACCCTGGCTAGGGGCATGTGCCGCGCCTCTTTCAAACGTTACTTCTACAATGCCACTGCCGACCAGTGCCAAGAATTCATTTTTGGTGGGTGTCTTGGCAACGATAACAATTTCAATACAATGGAAGAGTGCCAACAGGAGTGTCAAAATCCAGGTGAGGATTGATAAAGGAATACTAGAGAAGAGCGACTTAGTTAAAGAATTAGAATCTGTGAATAGTGTATCATAATTGGTTATGTAGAGAGCAGTGTTCACTATACAAAGAAAATGCCAAATAAATTGATTGAAGATGGTCTTTTGCCTGTAAGGGCTTTCTTTGTCAAATCTAACAGATGCTAACTGCCTGTGAAGGAAAGAGGTGATATGGAGTGTAGGGTGATACCAGGCATATGAATTGATTACATTTTTTTCAATTTATATTTATTGCTTACTAAATTGTTAGTAGATAATGTAATACCATACAAAAATTACCATTATTCTGTTTAGTAATGTTGTGTGTTTAGGATTTGATGGATATAAATTATGAACATCTAATATTAATGTACTGTATTATATTGTGATGCTGATTTGACTATGAGTTAAGCAGCCTTAAATGTCATTCAATGTGACTTTTGATTTCTGTGTTTGATGTGAACACTTATTAGTGCTATCGGGTATGACATGCAAATTGATGTTCATCTATCAAAGGGGGGTATATGCAGTACTTTCTTTCAAATTTTACCTTCAAGAATCATCTATAAACATTTAAATGTGAGAATTTATGTTCCCAAGTTTGCACAGTGTTCTGGTGTTGCTATCAACATTTGTATCACATACATAGATCAGGAGCAACACCTAATATATTTTAAGAACAGTTAAACTTATCATCAAACAAGAAAGCAACATCATAAAGAAGTATATGTAATCTGGATTCATCAAGCAGTATAACACCATTCAATAGAATCCAAGCAATTTCAGTACAATTTAATATAGCATTACCACTTGCCATGATGTTAGAGATGAGAACATTATTACGTTTACTCTCAACTTATTGTTTCTTTACAAAAATAGGATAATTAACTGTTATTCTGAAACATTACTGATCAGACCCTTCTGTATTAACTAGAAGAAACTTTAAGCCATGGATGTCCGAGACATCCATGTCTCAAATTTTGAATCGGTTGAAGATTTTGGCATGTGATGTCATAATATTGTACAATCTTGTAAGGCAGTGGTCGATGTTCTTGACTCAACAGTTGAATTTCCAAGGTTAGACCCCTGATTGAAACAGAAATGGTTGGGCACATTTCTTTTTCACTTGCTGCATCTATTCACCTAGCAGCAGTAAATAGGTACTCGTAAGTTCAGCAATTGTTGTGGGTTGCATCCTGGGGAGGTCAGTAGTTTGTACAAGCTTCCTGTCCTCTGGCAACAGGAATTATTCAAATTATCATGTGCTCCTGTACCTTCAGATATCTGCAGCCAACCAGTTCAGGCTGGGGTGTGCTCGGGCGGGGAGGCTCGGTGGTACTACAACACTGACACCAGGAAATGTGAGCCCTTCCTCTACAGTGGGTGTGGTGGCAATGGCAACAACTTCAAGAGCAAGAGCAGATGCGAGGCCCACTGCCCCAGTGAGTAATTGGCGTCTGTTTGGACCACGTTTGATATTTTAATCAATCGGTACCTACAGTTAAATTGATGTTTATTTTGTAATTTTTTTTTTCTAATCAGTTTATGTTCAATAAGGATCCAAGAAAAGAAGCATTGCATGCAGTGACTCTCTTCAAATTTGATAAAGTGTAAAAGTATGCAAAGGGAAGGAAATGTTCCCCATGGCTGTTCACTGGAGTGAAGAGATGGCCAAAATGATTTGCTTATTATTGAATTTATTAATATAATATAAAATTTCTGTACTTATTACTTAAGAACTATAACATGTTCTTAGAAAAAAAAAACATGTTGGAAAAAAAGTGTCAATTACATGACTGCAGTTAGTGGTGTGTATCTGCTTGATAAAGGCAGACTGCACAGCTCTTCTGATAAATCACATCAATAGCAGGGAAACTAACTAAATTGTGTGTGAAATTAATGCAAGTAGAGAAGTGTTGGAATTTTGTTATAAATTTAAACGTTTCTGATTTGTGATTGACAAAAGAAACGATTGTGCAAGTGCAATTAAAGTACAGTAGTGTGCAATCGGGTAAGAAAGTGGCCCTTGGTTAGGCAGAATGGATGTGACAAGGATGCTGCATGAACAACAGATTTAATATGCTGAATGGAGGAGAATACTGTAGTTGATTAATGTTGCTTGATGGAGAGGGATGTACAGTATTAGGATGCGCAAAGAAAAGGGACATTATGCTGCATGAGATATATATATATATAATATATATATATATATATAATATATATATATATATATATATATATATATATATATATATATATATATATATATATATATATGCGAACAAGCCTGAATGGTCCCCAGGACAATATGCAACTGTGCACTGACAATATAGCAGTGCACAGGATATGAGTTTTCAGTATATATATATATATATATATATATATATATATGTCGTACCTAGTAGCCAGAACGCACTTCTCAGCCTATCATGCAAGGCCCGATTTGCCTAATAAGCCAAGTTTTCCTGAATTAATATCTTTTCTCAATTTGTTTTCTTATGAAATGATAAAGCTACCCATTTCATTATGTATGAGGTCAATTTTTTTTTATTGGAGTTAAAATTAACGTAGATATATGACTGAACCTAACCAACCCTACCTAACCTAACCTAACCTATCTTTATTGGATAGGTTAGGTTAGGTAGCCGAAAAAGTTAGGTTAGGTAGGTTAGGTAGTCGAAAAACAATTAATTCATGAAAACTTGGCTTATTAGGCAAATCGGGCCTTGCATAGTAGGCTGACAAGTACGTTCTGGCTACTAGGTACGACATATATATATATATATATATATATATATATATATATATATATATATATATATATATATATGTATATATATATATATATATAATATACAGTATATATATAATATAAATATCTCACATTAGCAGTGCACAGGATATGCAAATAAATAGAACCAAGTAAAAGCAGTTTGTAGGGAGTGAATGACTGACTGTAAGCTTTTATAAAGATTCACAAATAGTATTACATTTACACCTTATTCATAAAATGGCTGAAATTTTCTGTTGTGGATATTTAGTTAGTGTGTGGTGGCATTAACTTCCTATATAATGCTTCCAATTGTGCAGTTTATTGTATAAAATATTTTTCCTCAGATTTTGTATTGTGTCCCTACTGGTCAGCAGCCAGCATGGAGCCTGTGCCATGCTCTCGAGCCACAGCAGTGTGTCAATCAGACATGTCATGGCCACCCGGGAGCCGTATGTGTTGCCGACGCTTGTACCTGTACCCCAAGTTTTGTTGATGACCAGGGCCGCTCTCTCACATGTCTCTCTCCCACCGAGCCCCCAAAGACACGCCTCGCTTTCACTTTTGAAGAGGTATACTGTATGTTTGCTTTTTAATATTGACATTTATATATAACATGTTTTTTTAAGCATTAAAAAGTAACAAAAGAAAAATGTAATACACATGTGTAACCCATTGTAGGTCATGTAAATTTTCTGTTGTACAAATAAAAAGATTGTAAAATGACTAAATTACAAGTACAGTACTGTAGGCTTAAAAATAGTTTCCAAGCAAATTTAAGGTATTTTAAACCTGCATTTTTGCTGTACAGCAGGATTCTAGCAGCAGTGACAATGACAAAAATGAAGATGAAAACATGAACAGCAGTGAAGAAGAGAATGACAACATCAGTGAGAAGAGCAGCGGCCCTGTCACCATTTACCTGGAGGGAGAGCCAACCCTGACACGCTGTCAGCTCCTTCAACGACATCTTCAGGAGAATAACTCTTTGAAGTACGTAGCTCAGTGTGATGAAGAGGGCCGATTTATCCCTACACAGTGTTACACGCCATCCAGTGACGAGCAGAGATTTACAGAAAACCCAAAATGTTGGTGTGTGGATGAGACTGGGCACAAGACTCAGCCTACTGTCTACTTCACTCGTGGCGAGAGGGACTGTGGTATGTTATCAGTTTCTTTTACCCCTAGATATATGAATTTACCTGAAGGTCACCATCTCCAGTGGCCTCATTTAATATAAATATTAATAAGCAATGGTAATGATTTCTTACAGACATAAAGTGTGGATTTTTATCCTTTGTTATTATGTATTTGTGTAATTTATGTTAAGAATTACACAAATATTGATAGTTTAATAATATTTAGTACAGTTTAATAAAAGCATGTAGCACTAACATAGAAGTATATTATTAAACTGTACACCACGAAGTATAGACTCAAGAATAGAGTACTGTGTCGTAATTGTGTATGCTTATTTTATGTACTTCATGAAAAATTCTAAAATAGACTTTTCACAGTACAATTATTTAATATAAATGTGTATATAGCATTTGAATAAAATTTTGGCCCATTATCATTGATTTATTAATTTTCATTCACTGAAATTGCAGATCAAGTGGCTGTAGAATCAGTAGTGGTGACATTGGGCTTCCGTGGACGTGAAGCTGGCGTAAAGCATCTAGGCAAAGCTAAAGGCAAAGAAATACGTGATCAGGTATGCTAAAAGGGCCTGAGGCAATGTTTGTGCCACAGTTTCTCTGAGGTTTTGTGTTATCTTCCTTGCCAGGATAGTGGGGAGTGGGAACAGCATTGGATAGAAAATTCAGATAAAGCCTTCTTGAAACCATAGTAGATAATGACTTGCTCGAAAGAGGTCAATTAAATTCTTTGCACAAGATGAATAGATAATGTTTGTCACAAATTTGATGCACTGTGGAATCTTTCAGGTGAATAATCTTCTGAAACAAATGACTGCCGAGACCCTGGAAAATGAGGTGGGCGTTCGTAGACCTTCCTGACCTCACTCAGGTTAAATTCACACTTCTTGGCAATAACAAAATTGATGTAGCATACCAACTTGAGGAAAAGGTAAGCAAAAATACTAAATGTGGGGTTACGTCTATTTGACATTTTACACGTCTAGCAAAACCTTGGTATTTGATTTATAGTTTGCCTAATAGATTTTTCTCATAATTCTGTAATAGAATGTGATTTAGTGATTGTGAAACAATTTAGCATTTTGCATTTTAGAAACTTAGATATACAGTATCACTGTTTCTTGTTTATGGTGATTTGTTAATACATATACAGTGGAACCTCGATTAACGAACGGCTCTATTTACAAGCATTTCCAGTAACGAGCGAAGCCACTCGCAGCAAATTTGTCTCTATTGACGAGCTTCACCTCTATTAACGAGCAAAACCACATGGTGCTTCTTAGCGTCTCGCGGGTTCTCGCAAATTCTCGGACGTCCTCCGACTGCCAGTGTTGTTGTTGTATTCATACACGACAAGCATCCCTCTGCATTTATTTGTGCTTTTCTTTGTTTTTTGTGGTTTTGTGACTACAATTTGTACAGCACAATGTCACCAAAGAAGCTGCTTGCTAAAGATAGTGTTGTCAAGATGAAGAAAGACACAATTACTGTGGATTTGAAGAAGGAAATTATAGCAAAGCATGAGCGTGGTGTCTGTGTGACTGATCTCACCAGGGAGTATGGCAGGGCCTCATCAACAATTTGCACCATTAGTAAGGGGATGAGGAGGTAAGGGAGGCTGCTGCCTCTTCCAGTGAGATCAGGGAAGTGTTGGGAATGTTTGAAAAGGTGACTGCATTCTTGGAAAAGCTGCCCTGATAAAGCAGTAACAACCCGGTGTGTGAACATGTTTAATGACAATTTGCTGTCTTGTTTAGGAACATCCTAAAACAAAGACAAAAGCAATTGTCAATAGATACGTTCTTTGCAAAAGTAGAGAAAAGAGCCAGTGATAGTGAACTACAACCCAGTCCCAGTGGGGTGAAATTCCCAAGAAGAGAGAACCTGCTTGACTCGGAGGTGGATTCTCCTTCCACACCATAACCCTCTCCTCCTTCCCACCTCCCCATCGTCTCCCTCAAGCCAGCAACGACTCTTCATAAGGTAAAGTAAACATGAAAGCAGTACAACAAAACATTTATAATTACATTATAAAATATCATACAAGTATGGGTGTTTTTGGGAGTGGAACGGATTAAATTTATTTCTTTTATTTTAAATGGGGAAATTTGTTTCTTAAGACGAGTTTTCCAGATAACGAGCTCAGTGCCAGAACGGATTAAACTCGTTAATAGAGGTTCCACTGTGTATATATATATATATTATTATTATAATATATATATTATATATATATATATATATATATATATATATATATATATATATATATATATATATATATATATATATACACTATAATATGTCATGTATTTTTATATATACATATAAAAATACACACATTTGTGTATTTTACAATGTTTGGCACCTAAACGGTGCCAAACAGATGGAAGAAGTACTAAGGAATGCTAGAAAATTGCAAAGGGATGAGGATGGGAAAGGGTGGTCGTTAAGACGAGATCTTTCAAAAGAAGACAGAGAGAAGCTGAAACTGAACCTCGCCGAGGCAAAACATTTAAATGAGAGCAGGAATGAAGAAGAAATAAATTCTTTTTTCTACAAAGTGATAGGGGTAGGCAAACCAGTAAAGTGGTACATAAAGGCAAACCAACAAAATCAATAGAGAGAGGGGGAGTGAAGAATAAGGAGAGGGGGAACAAGTTCCTGAAGATTGCATACACCAACATAGATGGAGTGAGATCGAAGATACTGGAGTTAAGTGATGTAATACAGCTGCAGACACCAGACATTGTTGCACTCACGGAGACAAAACTTGAAGATGTAATTTTAAATGAGGTCATATTCCAAAGGGGCTACTCAATTTGGAGACGGGACAGAAAAATTAGGAAAGGCGGTGGCGTTGCTGTGCTGGTAAAAGAACACCTAAAGGTGAAGGAAATAATGACTGCCAATCCACAAGAAGTTGACATAATAGCACTAGAGATCTGCTATGAGGATGATAAACTAATGATGATAAATGCATATAGTCCACCGCCAAGCAGCACATGGTCAAAGGAGGAGCTAGATAGTAAACGTGAAGGTCTTATAACAATAATGAGAGAGATTATAGCGGGAGCGGATAACGATAGATCACGACTGTTGATAGTCGGTGACTTCAACTTGAAATCCATAGACTGGGAAGCATATGAAGCTAAAACAGAAGATTTTTGGACCTGTAAATTTGTAGACCTCATCCTGGAAACATTCTTGTATCAACATGTTAAACAAGCTACGAGGATGAGGGAAGGGGACGTTCCCTCCATGCTAGATTTGATATTTACCAGGAAGGAGGAAGAGATATTTGACATTCAGTACCTTCCTCCCTTGGGTAAAAGTGACTATGTCTTTTTGGGAATAAAGTATGCAATGCGTTATAAGCTGGAAGAAAATAAGGAGGTTGAAGCAGTTGAAAAACCAGACTTCAGGAGAGGACATTATGGTGACCTTAGAAATTTTTTTAGTGAGTATAATTGGACAGACTTGATGCTAGGCAAGGAAGTGAATGAGATGTATGGCAAGTTTTGTGAAATATATGATAAAGGCACAAAAAAATTTATACCAAAACAGAGATGCAGAACTAGGAAACAGGATTGGTTCAATAGAAATTGCGAGAGGGCTAGAGACCGAAAGACACAAAAATGGAATCAATACAGGAAGAGGCCGAACCCCCAAACATACCAGCGATACAAAGATGTGAGAAACAACTACACGGCAGTGAGGAGAGAGGCAGAAAGAAATTTTGAAAAAGGGATTGCGGACAAATGTAAAACAGAACCAGGTCTATTCTATAAATTCATAAACAACAAATTGCAGGTAAAGGATAATATTCAGAGGTTGAAAATGGGAAATAGATTCACGGAAGATGAAAAGGAAATGTGTGAAACACTAAACGAAAAGTTCCAAAGTGTGTTTGTACAAAATGAAATCTTTAGGGAACCAGATACAATAAGAATTCCAGAGAACAACATAGAACACATAGAGGTGTCTAGAGACGAAGTGGAAAAAATGCTCAAGGAGCTCGGTAAGAACAAAGCAGCTGGCCCAGATGGCGTTTCACCATGGGTTCTGAGAGAATGTGCATCTGAGCTCAGCATTCCACTTCACCTGATCTTTCAGGCATCCCTGTGTACAGGAATCGTAGCAGACGGGTGGAAACAGGCTAACATAGTTCCAATCTACAAAAGTGGCAGCAGGGAAGACCCCCTCAATTATAGACCTGTATCATTGACAAGTGTAATAGTGAAAGTATTGGAAAAACTAATCAAAACTAAATGGGTAGAACACCTAGAGAGAAATGATATAATATCAGACAGACAGTATGGTTTTCGATCTGGAAGATCCTGTGTATCGAATTTACTCAGTTTCTATGATCGAGCCACAGAGATATTACAGGAAAGAGATGGTTGGGTTGACTGCATCTATCTGGACCTAAAAAAGGCTTTCGACAGAGTTCCACATAAGAGGTTGTTCTGGAAACTGGAAAATATTGGAGGGGTGACAGGTAAGCTTCTATCATGGATGAAAAATTTTGACTGATAGAAAAATGAGGGCAGTAATCAGAGGCAATGTATCGGAATGGAGAAATGTCACAAGTGGAGTACCACAGGGTTCAGTTCTTGCACCAGTGATGTTTATTGTGTACATAAATGATCTACCAGTTGGTATACAGAATTATATGAACATGTTTGCTGATGATGCTAAGATAATAGGAAGGATAAGGAATTTAGATGACTGTCATGCCCTTCAAGAAGACCTGGACAAAATAAGTATATGGAGCACCACTTGGCAAATGGAATTTAATGTTAATAAATGTCATGTTATGGAATGTGGAATAGGAGAACATAGACCCCACACAACCTATATATTATGTGAGAAATCTTTAAAGAATTCTGATAAAGAAAGAGATCTAGGAGTGGTTCTAGATAGAAAACTATCACCTGAGGACCACATAAAGAATATTGTGCAAGGAGCCTATGCTATGCTTTCTAACTTCAGAATTGCATTTAAATACATGGATGGCGATATACTAAAGAAATTGTTCATGACTTTTGTTAGGCCAAAGCTAGAATATGCAGCTGTTGTGTGGTGCCCATATCTTAAGAAGCACATCAACAAACTGGAAAAGGTGCAAAGACATGCTACTAAGTGGCTCCCAGAACTGAAGGGCAAGAGCTACGAGGAGAGGTTAGAAGCATTAAATATGCCAAAACTAGAAGACAGAAGAAAAAGAGGTGATATGATCACTACATACAAAATAGTAACAGGAATTGATAAAATCGACAGGGAAGACTTCCTGAGACCTGGAATTTCAAGAACAAGAGGTCATAGATTTAAACTAGCTAAACACAGATGCCGAAGAAATATAAGAAAATTCACCTTCGCAAATAGAGTGGTAGACGGTTGGAACAAGTTAAGTGAGAAGGTGGTGGAGGCCAAGACCGTCAGTAGTTTCAAAGCGTTATATGACAAAGAGTGCTGGGAAGACGGGACACCACGAGCGTAGCTCTCATCCTGTAACTACACTTAGGTAATTACACTTAGGTAATTACATACACGTGTATTAATACAAATTAATACATTATATATTCTGAGCCAGAGAGGTGGAAACATATATATACATTGCCCACAACACACATTAGTGTATTTATTTATTATCTCTCTCTCTCCCCCTCCCTTCCCCCTCTCTCTCCTCCCCCCCCCCCTCTCTCTCTCTCTCTATATATATATCTCTCTCTCAGCACAAAGCTGGGATTGTTATAAGAGTGATATCCCTTCTTAAATTACACATGGAGAACATACGCTTACACAAAATTTCAACAGATGTTTGCTTCTGCATTATCTACATAAGAAAACATTGAAACTTTTAGTATATCCAATTAATTTCTTCTAGAGATGTATGTACAGTACACAATATTTCCTCACCAGGTGAAGAAAGGCGAGCTAGCACTACAAGTGGACGAGGAACGTCTTCCTGCTGATCTACGAGCATCGTGGTTCCACCATCAGGTGTCAGAGCCCAGGTGGGAGACACCAATGCAAGTGCGTTCTGGAGCCAGAGAGGTGGTAAGCCAAGCTGTAGCTCTGGAGCCACCCTATCTTGCTGCTACTGTCATCTTTACTGTCATCTCTGCCATGTTAGTCTGCGGACTGGTGGTGGCTGTTGTCCTCTACCGCAGGCACAAAACAGGACAATACCCTAAGGTAGACATATACGTCTTTTGTAATATAAGTACAAAATTGAAGTTCAGATAATTTAATTTCAATTTTATAGACTACTTCAGAGTTCTGTGAAATGAACTAAAATAGATCTAAAATAAAGTTAATATATTCTAAAGTTTTGATTTTAAAGACATCATTAATGTAATTACAGAAAAAATATACTATCTTGTATGCTTATGTGTATAGTATTTATGTACACATTTTTTGTGTGTGCATGTATGGCGAGACTTAAGAAAATCCTACAAGGAACACCAGAAGCTCCAATTCAAAATATCCGTCAATGGACAAGGCAAAAAACCTGCTGTGAATATAATGACACGCCATTTTCTGGGTGAACCCCGGAGGCTCCCTGGAGCTTATTGGACTGATATATGCCATATCAGTCTAGGGCTTCATTAGTCAGAGACATGCAAGGATCAATGACCTAAGGAAACCCCCTTGTATTTGGGAATATTCCATGTCTGCCATCAACAAGGGTTAAGCACCCAGAAAGGTAGGCATTCCGTAATAAACCCCATATGGTAGGAAATTGCAACCCAAGACCAAACAGAGAAGCAGAACCCCCCCAAAAGGAAACAAGCAAACGTCATCCACCGCCGCCTTGCTGCTTGTCTGTGCAGGTTCCCCCCCTTCCTTCCAGGGAAAAGGGAGGAGCTCCAGACCCCTGCACTGGCTTCCCGCTCTTCAGATCAAAGACCATGTGTCAAAAATTAAAAACCGCCTACCAGAGGGAGTGAGGGTGCCAGGGAGCCTCCGGGACTCGCGCAGAAAATGGCGTTTCATTAAATTCAATTCTGGATGTCTGTGGGGAGCCCCCTTCGGCTCCCTGGAGCTATGTAACCAAAGATAAGTAAAAGATGGACTTGTACGGAAGACAGCCGCATCACGTGTATCAACTTGAAGACGAGACAACTGGCTGCAACCTGAGACCCAAAGCCCCATACAAATGACTGGGACCAGGAACATTCACCAAACAATGGGCAGCCAGGACCCTGTTCGACCTCGAAAACCCCCATGCCCGAATATCAGCAGAAGACATGTTCCCAAATGCAGCAGCCAAAGTAGCATACTTACGAACATCATGGGCAGGAGGGTAGACCGTAGGCTGGCTAGACATAATAACCCAGCGGATGACCCAGGGCTCAGGTCTCTCAGAACAGGGAATGAGGGAAATTGAAATCAACACAAATCGTGTCCACAGCCACAGAAACCGAGGTGCTCAGAATAACGGTGCAGAGCCGCATCCGGACACAACATATGATGCATCCCGGCCTGACCAACCAAGCAGCAATAACCTTAAGGGCCCCCCTCTAAAAGTCTGACATCTCGTTCTTTGCCAGAAAAGGAGGACAACGCTACAACCGAACAAACCGACCACCAGGACCGAAAGATCAGAAACCTCTGCGCCAGAGGAGAGCATGAAGCTCGCCTATTTGACCACCGGAGGCCAATGCCAAGAGAAACAGAGCCTTCTGAAAACAATCTTGAACTGAAGGAGCCACCACAGACTGAGGAGAAGAGAGAAAAGATAGCACCCAGTCCAAGGACCAGGATGGCTCAGGTAGAACACAAGCAGGCCAGAGGTGAAACAAAGCACGAGAAAGCTTACAGAACGGGGCGAAAGTGACATCCACCCTGAATGCAAGCTGGAGCGGCTCCGTCAGCACTGCACAATAAGAGGCGATAGTATTAGGCATAAGAGGCGACAGTATTAGGCATAAGATGACGGTCCTGAAAGAACCAAGGACAAAAAATGCCTGGCTCCAAGAGAAGCTGGACCTGGGAGAACACTAATGGGAGCCAACACAAAGAACAGATGCCACAGAAAAACTGGGCAGCAGGCCTGCTAAATTACTTTGCAATGCCACTGTTAAGAGAAGTCACATGATGCTGAAGCTGCACCATGAAGTCTGCCATCAAACTGACACAGGAGAGGATACAAAGCCAAGAAACAACACAAGGTCCATTGGAGAGCTGTGAACCTGTGATTAAGGCTGGGTACGCCACTGAACCTCTTGGGAAGGTGGAGGTGATGAGAAGGGAAAGTTCAGGACATTGGGAAGTAGGACTGAGTTCCTCAGTGCCCTCACATTATACATATGCTGAGTCTGTAGGATGAATGTGACCAGCAAAGAGTCCCCAACCCTAGCCATCAAAAAGAGCAGTAGATGGACTGAATGAAGAGTAAAAGTTAAAATTGCCTTCCCTTAGGTGAGATGAAATGCTTCCTCTACATTGTGCAATCTGATAATGGCAACCCATAAAGTAGAAGCCACACTGAGGCAGACAAGCCCACCTGTGGATGGTTGACACGCCTTGAATGAAAACCTGTTAGGACCAAAGGCCATAAAGTTTGAGCGCTACACATGCGACCAGTTCCACAGAAACTGAACTACACTCCTCCCTGACAACAGATTCACTAGGATGACAAGGGTGCATGCTGCATGTAACAAAATGGAGAGCAAAGCCCAGGAGTTGGATATGCTGAAATGCCATTCAGACTATCACAAACTCCTACACAGTAAAGAGTGGATAATGCAGGTATGAAGGCTAATGATGCTGACCATTGCAGAGAGAGCTGGAAACACTGACATAATTCGAAACTGCCTGAATGCTAAAAAAGTGTCTGCTTCAGAACTGAACCCAGACAAAAAAAAAAAGAGAAAAACCATGACAAAAAAATCCACCACAAAATGGGGTATGCACTGCACAGCCATTACTGCGACGGAAATAACCCTCGGAAGAAAGCGGAAAAGTGTTTAGCCAGTCACTGACCACTGTGTAAACACCTATCAAAGCTTGACGGTGTAGCTGTAACAAGGTCAACTGAGGGAGAGTGTGAGGTTGATGTAGGGTACAATCTAATCTGATGTGAGGTTGGCTTGGGGTACAATTTAATCAAGACAGTGTGAAAGTTAGCTTAGAATGCAATCAAACTCAAGTCACAGGATCTGTGTGCTAAACACACAGAATCAGCTTGGCTGTTGAGTGTTTACACTCAGTGTTAGTCTAAATTGTGATGCTTCAGTGTTGGTGTATAAATCTGTCAGATTTTCTAACATTCCTTTTATAAGTTTGATTGTCTTTGCAGTAAATGATATTATAGAGAAATACAAACTAATTGAAGTTTTCATTGGTATAATTCATTCATGCAGGGTCCTCGAGGATCAATGCAGTCCCTGGCCTTCAGTGACTCTTCCATTGACCGACGCAGCACTTCCTCTAAGCTCTCAGACCAGTTTCAACCACCTCCACCACGACGACCAACCGTCACAACTGTTGAAAATGAATATCGAAATGGTCGTCACTAAATAAGGAATTAATAAGGCTGTGGTCTGTAACCAAACAATAGTTTTGTTTGCAAGTGCAGACTTTGTTCACTATCTTTTTTTGCAGGGCAAAATAGTTACAATTGCAATATGCAGTAAAATACATTAGAATTTGTAGATCATATGCAGGGTAATAATGTGAATTTTGTGAAAGTTAAGTTTAAGTAAACTTAAATTCTTAAGAATATAAACATTGAAATACTTCTCAGAGCATTAAAAATAAATACATTAATCTTTATTACCAACCATTTAACCCACAATGAATAGAAGCAGCATGTTTGATCAACTTACAGTTTTAGATCAACAAAGTGAGTACATCCACACACTTGTGATAAAAGCAATATAAAATAAAAAGTGAACTGCAACCCAGGAGCTTCAGTTCCATTTAATCAGAATTGTGTCAGTATTACACAATGCAATAAAAACTAACAAGAAATTAAATTATTGCTTTGAATTCTATGGTATAGTTCTGAGCCTTGAACCAAAATATCAGTGGGTTGGATCCTGGGGAAGGTCAATAGTTGGCCTAGGGCAAGGGTGCCAAACCTATGACATGTGTGCCCATTTTGGCATGCAAGTAAGTATTGCTGGCACACAGCATGCAGTGCTGCTCCCTTGATGCTTTGAAAACCCCACCCATAATATATTTATTTAGGGGGTCCCAGTAGTACAGATCATATGCAGAGTTCATTCTCAACTCACAATTGAGACTTCCAGGTTTTAATCCCAGGCAGGACAGAAATGGTTGGGTGCATTTCCTATCACCTAATGCTCCTGTTCATTATTGCTTACTGCTTAAAGACGTATGTACCCAGTAGTCAGTCAGCTTGTTGTGGGGTCAGTAATTCGACTTTGGGGGATCTCGATATAAGCCTAACATAGTATAAACATACATTGGCCACCTGTCTTTCCGACGCATTGATTATAATAATTTATTATGGACTATTCTTAAACAGACCTTTTTAAGAACCTGTAAAATAGGGTAAAATACAAATAATATAATAAATAATCTGTGGCTCAAAATTTCCATGGGCACATGCTATAATTTTTTAGAAGATCATTGCCAATTTGGGCACATGCTGTCAATAAAGGTTTGCCATACCTGGCCTAGGGGGAACTCGATAAGTCTAAGCACAGACTTCCTGTCCCTGACAACAGGAATTATTATGGTTAAATAAAAAGAATGAGGAGATTGTGAGTGGAATCACGAACATGACCCTGCAAGTATTATTATTTTACAGATTTATTATTATTTTTATGACATGTAATAAATTAAGATGTCAGAAAATGGTGAAAAAGATATTTTTGTAAGACGATTTCTAAGACACTGCTTACTAATGTGCAACTAAAGAAATTGTATTGATCATCATATGAGGTAGACACCAAAAATATGGGCAACTTTAATTATGACTGGATAATTTTGAATTAAAAGACACCCAGTAAATATTGAACAACTAACAAAAAATGGCTTTGAAATTTGGATATACAGTACCTTGAAGTGGGTGCGAGGATCAGTGTCCTTGTGGCCCGGTCTCTGATCAGGCTTCCTGGTGTATAGTCTGGTCAACTCATCTGTTACACACTTGCTTACAGTGTGACTTATGAACCACAGTCCAGTTGATCAGGTATCCTCTGGAGGTATTAAACAAGTTTAAAGATGGCAGCAGTTATGCAGTCTCAAGTCTGGCCAAAATTACTTTATTTAGTAAGAAAATATAATTCATCAGATTATAAATATAAATTTAGAAATTTAGCAGGCCATACAAGCAAATTCAGAATGATTCTTACTCTACAGCTCTAAGCTTACCAAACTGTTAAAATGTCAAATGTGAAGTCTTTCATTTAAGTAAATTTATAACACAGATTTCTGGACAAAAAGGAGATGAATACTTGTACAGTACCTAGTTTGGTGGTGGTGTCAGATGCCTAAATAAATTTGGCCAATGTCTCCCAAACATTCAACGTTTCCAGTGCTCAAAAAAGACTTGCATTACCATTAATGCCTGAGTCGAAACACTGTTTCTTTAATTTATTTTTAATTTTTTTAATTTTATGATCCTTTAAAAACAAGATCATGATTTCTATAAACATTGTAATAAAAATATAAAGTATTGCCAAATAATCAAAGTTACAAGCTTTCTGGAGCACTTAAAAGATGCTTAAAGTCAATAAAGCTTTATCTATGTTGCTAGTTGTGATCATTTGCATTCTTTAATACTTTGTTGGTCATTTTACTATTGCTCAAAAGTGCTTTGATATGAAGAAAATAGTTCTAAATTAAAAAAAATATAAAAACATTGTTTACTGTAGAAAAAATGGCTTTATTTTCATAAAAATTCAAAATTATTGTCACGATCTTGTTTTGAGGAAGAACATTTTCATCATTACTTTGTAGGTCCTCATAGGTCTCTCATTGTGAGTTAAATTAAATAACTTGGGGACATTAGTAGACAAATATTATAGTGTTAATGAGACTATGACCCTGATGAATCAATGTGAAAATTTCACTACTGTATTCACAAGTGAATGTGCGCTATGTACAAGGAAGTGTTATTATAATAATAAATGCCACACTCCCACTTAATGGCATCTTGTAGCTCCTATTTTACCTGAAAAATGAAAACAAACAATGGTATTAGTCTTACAGTGTGTCCAATGTTAATTATTTAACCCACTTCTTGATTTGAAGGACAGAAACTGGCCTGATTACAAAGAAGAGTCAAAGATTGTGGCAAAGTATTTCTGGGGCATTTTCACATGCTCGCTTACCAATTTTGTGTCTCTTAAGTAGGTTAGGTATTTTTCTAGCCATTTTTAAACATAGTTACCTTTGTACAAGGTTTCATTCATAATGCCGTGTGTTTTCACTAGAACTTGTAGGGTAAAAAAAAAAATAGTGTTTTAGCAATAATGATGCCTGTATAATAATGCACAATCTTACCTGTACTATGCACCATGTATATTTCAGTATAATTACTAATATTTTGTAATGCCATTAGATATTTGTCTTTTGATATAATTTTGTAGTTATACTGTACCTTACAATCATTTATAGTACACACAGAATATTACCGTGCTTTTTTTTTTGTAATATTTATGTTAATTACCGATTCTTTTGTGCTGGTCACATTTTCCATATTTCATCTGAAATCACTGTACATTTGTTCAGCCATTAACTTCTTTTTCATTATATAGGAACTTAAGCTCAATTGAACGCACCCAGAGCCTTTGTGTGTGTAATACTGAAGCAACACAACAATGAAAGCAGATAGGGCTATACAGTAGAATTGTTACAAATCCCCAATTTCCTACCCATTCAACCCTTAGGTCTTTTATCATGTTATAAAATATCACTTCTTAAGCACAAGCAATAGAAGAGAATTCAAACTTTCATTTGTTGCTGAAAGTAATTATGGTTAACTTTGTCAACTTAGTCAAGCTTAACTATACAAATTTTTCTAACTTGGTGAGAGGTGTAAAGAACTTTAATTTGGCTTAAATATTTTGTTGAAACCCTCTTTGTATAAAATTATTTTATTTTAAAGGCTTTCATCTCTCGAGAAGCTCTCCCCCTCCCCAACAAAGAAACTGGCAAGATATAAATTAGTTTTTTCAGCCATTATCCTAGTTGAAAATTTAACCAATGATGCAATATATAGTGAATTCGTCCCTATAAATTCTATCTATAATTTAACGTATCAATTTAGAATAAATGTTTTATTTCATCTTAAATAGGAAGTGAATGCATTTCTGTATATTTGTATATAAGGTGATTGCTTTACATTTCTGCTCCATTGTGTCGTTGTATTGACGTTAACTGTGTACCGGCGTCACTTTGTATTATATACTTAGTAATATTAAATAAATATATGCCAAATTGATTTCACTGTTCAGTGTTGGTTTTTACTTAGCTCTAGCTAGTTCTGAAACCCGATTCACTAGGAGTGAGCAACTTTACCCTTGTTATTGACAGTTTATTAACCCTGAACCCCAGGACTGCACAAGGTATACATGAGGTATTAACTGTATTCACACAGAGAAAATAGTACAGTATTTAAAACAAGGATTTTTGTCCTCTATTATTGAAAACCGTGCCCTGAGCATAGAAACAATATTTCCAAAATGGTAAGTCACTTTTTAAAAATGACAGATGTTTACTGGAAGCCTTCAATGCCACTTGGGAACACTATGTACCAATTTAGAGTTTCACATGTTGCAAAGTACCTAAAATATTTTGGGATGGTATGTACACCTTGGGTCGAAAAACATTTGAGGATGGACTGTGCGTTTCAAGGGTTAAAGAATTGCCTATCATTATAAAGTATGTCGATCTTAAATCTCTGCGGGTTTTTATACAAATTATTGTGTGCTAGCAGCTTGGGATTATCACCAAATCACAACTCAGTCTTTTCTGCGAGTGTTTGTATCCCATTTCTAGACACCATTCCCAGAGAGAATGGCAGAAAAGGTTGCAATTTTGCTTTGCTCCCATTCTCTGAAGACACATACAGTGAGCTGTACCAGGGACAGGCTTACATATTATACAAGTGTACATATTACATATACAAGCCATACCCTAAAGGAACATACACAAGCACTGGCTCACACACAGGATGGAGTATAAGGGATTTCCAACACCTAGCTGAATGGTGGTCCCACAGAGCTGGAAGGCACTGGGAGAACCATGTCATAGTACACCAGGTGCATGAATAGCAGGCAGCTTTCCTGGACCCTTGGGTTGCAGGGCCTGCTAGCTGATGGCAAGGATATGGTGTTAACTATTGGTTAAACCTTGACAATGTTTATACATAATTTGAATCAGGGTTGCAAATGTCCTAGCAGTTTCTTGTTTTGGTGTAATATACCTTTCTGGTGTTTTCCTTCAGTAATGTGGTTGCTCTAGTATTCCCACCTTTCCATGCCTCTATTAAAAGGGCCAGATTCTGGTCCTGGTCTCTGGTAAGTGTTTGTGATTCATTAAGAACCTGATGTGATACCTGGGTTTGGAGAGCTCCAGGCGAGTGCCGAGTAGCTCGGGGAAATACAAAGGGAAGCTCTCTCCCAAAAAAATGCACCTACTTTTCTGGCATAGAAGTCACTTTGAATATTCAGTAATGTATCTAAGGTATTTCTTGTTCTACCAACACATGTGCTATGACTTTTACAGAATCTGAAAAGAAACTTACCAACATTGAGGAAAATCCAACATATTAGAGGAGCATTGATCATCTAGTCCATTAGTTTGAAAACAACTAGCAATATTATTTCATTTATAAAAAAAAAGTGTACAGTGGTTGTATTTTTTATACAGCCATGAATTACACAGTATGTTTATTTTACACAGGGCGGTGACATATTCCTTGACAGACCATTTAACCTTCCCCATGCCTCCAGAAGCCTAAATCACCCAACTTTTCCCCTCTTCCAGCAAACTTCTTACCCTATACACCACTCGCCACCCATCCCATACTATGAACCCCCCTCCCTTATCCTCCCTGCCTCCAACACCTGCATGCTAACATCACTCCAAATGCCCAAATGCAAACGTGTAACTAAACAATAAAACATTTAACTACTTACCTCATAACATACAAGCCACCTTCTGACACACCAAGATAAATGTTTTTACACCATAAATACAATTTACTTCTGCTCCCATGCCCATAAGTCTCCTTCCCTCTGTCTAAATCTCCTCAGTATCTGAAAAATGACCTTTCCACGCAATAACCTTATCCTAATACCACTTCCCCCACCTCCCCTACCACACCAATCAGACAGCAACTTTCCCCACCAATGGAATAACGATCATGGGTGAGTATATGCGAGAATGTACAGAAAAAATGGAGCTTTAACTTAAATGTATACAACCATAAATGTGATTAACAAGTGACCTTGGGAAAAGGTCATACCCAAAAAAAAAGATTAAAATTTTTATGCAAATGCAATTACTGTACAAGTGTTTAATACATCATACAGTGTTCTCTAATACTACCATATAGTATGGAAAGAGGGAAGGAAGGGGGGTGGGTTTGCCCCTAATAATCAGAAAGAACTAGTTTTGAGGCAATCCCAGGTTGTGAAGGTCTCGGACTACGTAAGGGGCACCAGGACAATGGGAAAACCAAAGTGACACCTTCTTGGATATGACAAAGAAAGCTTTTATGAGATTAGAAGAGGATCAAAAGTCAGGTTGTCAAGGTGTGTGATTGAGACTACATGCAAAGGAGGCCAATTTCATTCACTGTACTGTACTTGGCTCCACCTGCTGTATCACTACAGCCGTGCCATCTCGAGGTCTGAAGCCCATATTATCAAAGTCTAGATAATACAACAGAACACTCTCTGGATCCAACCTGTTGGTCAGAAGAGGGTCTTCATAGGCAACACCACTGTCTTCCAGAATAGTAACAGAATACACTAGCTCTCACTTCCCTATGCCTCTCCGCCATAACAAGGTAGTGCATATTCGTAGTAACTGTGCTCATGTTAATAAATTAATCTAGCCACTAATGTGTTGACATTGAAAAGTTTAAATTTCCTGCAATTTATTGAGAACGGAACTTTGAATATAGTTATAAAATTCAGGTCTTGGGCAAAGCACTAGAACCTTATGGCTATTCAGCAAAAGCTACACAGTTGTACCTCTACCAATAGACACTACAGTAATGTATAACGAGATTGTTTTATTCATAATATTACAAGAACTTTACTCGGGGAAATAAAAACTTTAATCTCTATTGATATTTATTAACATACTGTGTACGGTACCAAATTACAAAAATATACAAACAAGGTAAAAAATCAAAGATTCCTCTGCCTCCATATCAGAAAATGGTCACCGAGATTCTATACATTGAAGGTTTTCTGATCCTGACATTGTCAAAGCCACTTGGCATGGTGGCCGTTTAAATCAGGTCAACTTTAATCGGAAGCTATTCACACGTACAGATGCTAAATGAATACAGTACTACAAAATCATATTTTGCTTGCAAAACTTAGTAGCTAAAAGATGGACGGATACAATTTGAGCCTCTCAACACGAGTAAGCTTACCATAGTAGTTCTGCTCATGTAAGTGAATGATAAAAAATATGGAAATTATTATACAATACCAAGAACTTAAACCAGTAAAACAATGTCATTACAAAACCATGACAGTTTTCCTTACTTTGCTGCAACAAGTATCTTAAACAAATATACAATAACCTCTATAAAATTATGCACAAGTAACAACCATAATATTTTAAATACTTCAATTTCAACAAGTTAAGTTTTTAAGCACATTTAAAAATGCTGGACAATGTGACCTCATACAGAACAGATGTACTTAGAAATTATAATGAAGACCTTTTACCTTCAAACACTAAATTACTGATTAAGTATAATTTTTAAAGTCTTACACTACAAGTTAATTAATATTAATAAACTTGTAGTTTAATAATCAATTTAAATTTGTTATAAATTATAAAAATTTTAAGCAACATGCTCAAACAATAATAAATGGAACATTATATAATTAGTAAATACTAACTCAATATGTTAATTTACATTAAATACTGTAGTACAAAACTATCTTACTCGAGAAAATAGAGAAGGTGAAAGAAATTTTATAATGCACGTTAGTACAGTATAAAATACATGCATGCATTAACATAGTACTTTACCAAAATAATATAAAAAAATATATATAAAAAAATGATAAACCATAACATTATTTCAATTGCCTCTAACGTTTCTTCCCCCACTGGTAAAGCAGCGAGCGGAACTTCGGTTTTTCCTCAAAGTTCTAGTTACAGACCTGCTACATCGATTTGCAGTGAAAATTATAAATTTTAAAATAAAATCAAAGCTGTATACTCACAAACAGAAATATGATTTATATTATAGCTGCAGAATTTACCTTTATTAATATTTCAGAGCATAACTGCAATCAATTTAAATGGACGGAAATATTGCAATCATTTTCTCTGTTTCCTGTATTAGCTTAAAGACATTTACTTTTCTTCCATAATATTTCTAGCTAAACGGAATAGTAATGTCATTTCTGCTTCCAATCAAATTTTATTAATAGTATCTGATCAAGAGGACATTACCCACAAGTGATATGAGGGGCTTGAAGCTGAACACAGGTTTTCCAATGTTTAAAGACACGGAATGGGAAAGCACACTTTGAGGAAAACGCTACCCAGCTTTTGTGGGGGAGAACTCAAGTCTGACCTCACCACCTCATGCTACCCTTGAAAGTACATCCAACTAAAAATTGATGTGGGTGGTATCTTGAGGATGTGAGGATATAAAAAAAATTGGGATGAAAATTATAAACCATGTAACACTAGAGGGAGAAATAAGCAGAAGTAGTAAACTGGGCTAAAGGATTGAGTCAACAAAGTTGGCTTCAATCCAACTTTGATTGAAAAGTAGAACTGTTATGATGGCGGCAGAGAAAGCATTGTGCGACAGTACACTCGAAGACTCGTGTGCAAATGATATCCGAAATGAACAATACATTTTTTTTATGTATCATCCAAATACATTTGAAAATGTATTGAACACGTAAGTGTACAAAGTCAGGAGGACTAAGTAATGAAGTTTATGGAATGCAAGATGTAAGATGGCCAAGATGCCAGGTGTTGAGCAGCAAAACAGTGAAGACACACTTATGATGATTCAAATGTCTTGGGAGAATAACCAATGCTAGTCATGAAAACAAGGCCATGAAGCACCCTTTAAGGCATGATTTTATTGATAGAATGTGGTAAGGATAAGAGGGTTCATGGTACAGGTAGTAAAAATGCAGTAGATACATAGAAAGTCAGATTCTCATCTTAAAACTTACTTATTTAGAATAGGTTTTCTTTGTGACTAATCTTTCACAACAGTAACAATTCAGTAAAACAAATTGGGCTAAAGGCATTGGAGGTTAGAATTGTTACAACCAGAAACCTTAACTGGATACAGTATATCAATTAAGAAATAAAATGAAAACTGTCTTAACAGAACTGTCTAGTGAAAGATTATATGCACAATGAAATCACAGCAGCATAATATATCTGATAAAATCTTTTGGAGCAGTCTGATGGAAATGAATGTGCATTTTAGGACTCCATTCCAGCTGCAAAATCAGTTGCAATGGGGAAAAAAAAAAGGAACAATTAAGGTGAAACAAATCGTGTACAGTATTTACTGGACCACAAAACAATTTTATACAATGTTTAATCATTTACTCTTTCAAAGCAATTTGATATCAAAATGTTCAAAAGCATGTTCAATCATTTATAAAAATAAAAATATAAATTTGACCTAAATGTTTTACTGTACTTTAAGAATAAATGCCATAAGTACGATAAAGAATAACAATGTCATTACGTGATTATCACTGTACATAATGGCGTCTTCAAATTCCGATTAATTTTTACCAAGTATGCTCATGGTCCCACCCCACCCTCTTCGCCTAACCACTTGGGCCGGACGATAGAGTGACTGTCTCGCTTCATGCAGGTCGGTGTTCAATCCCCATTCGTCCAAGTGGCTGGGCACCATTCCTTTCCCCATCCCATCCCCAAATCCTCATCCTGATCCCTTCCAAGAGCTATATAGTTGTAATGGCTTGGCAGCCTCTCATAGTTTCTTACTCTTCCCCTCTCCTATAATAGGAGCACTTGAAGAGGTGATATAAGTATGTTCCAAAACAATATTCAACATTAGTTATCACTAATAAAAGAATGATTTATTCTCCACTTTCTTGAGACATGCCAATATCAATTATACCAATGGTATAAAAATGAAACATTTCCCACTTTACAACCATCAACTCGCCCCCTGACTAATGTCATTACAACTGACCCACAAAGTTTGGTTCAGTGACAACCTTCCACCAAGAAAACCTTTCTAATTTGCCAAGTATCCAACCAATTGGATTTATCAGTGGTCCTCATACTGTACTTAAGATATGTCAAGATCGAGTGAATTATCACTTGAGGTCGACATGGTAGAGGGAGTGTGGTTATACGAGTAGCAATGCAACAATTTTTTTTTTTAAGCCGTGCTGAGGGCCAAGATCAAAAAGGTACAGTACTATGAAATGTCTCCCAAATAACATCTTGCAACAAGAATGTGATTTAATCAAGTATAGATTTTGCAACTTTAGCAACAGGACTGCAATTTTGCATTCTTTTTTTAAACCATTTCCATTTAGAAGCATAGAATATACTATGCAATGCTTCATTATACAACAGTTTATATTTAGCCAGGAACAGCAAGAAAACAGCTGATACAACAAGAAAATGGAGCTACAAAATCCTCAACCTCATGTCCAATGGCAATATTACAATAACACAAGTTATACATCTTAACACCACTTGAAAGCATCATACAAAAATTATATAATGTACAGAGTACAAACTATTTGCATACACAGTATTGTATTTTGAAATATTTTGCATGGTAAGAGTCTGACAAAAATTTTCAATCAAGATTATTGCTCATTTTTGTACACACGTTTAAAGGATTAACTACAGTACATTCAAAATTAAGGCACATGCTCCTTTTACGGCGGCAACTAAACTGCACACTCTTTCTTTCCTGGCTCCGAGTGCATCTCAGAGATCTCTATAACATCGCCATAATCTCTGACGCTCTCTTTCTCGTCGTACATGCACGACATGGTGTTTTCTGAGGACGCGTCTTCCAATTCATAGTTTTGAGGCTTGGGTACTGTCCGTGCCCTGCAGAGTTTATCACCGTACTTGATGATTATAAAAGCCACAACCATCACAAACATTGCTAAGCATGCCAGTGGAGGCCAAGCAGCATGAACAGCCATTTTGATTTGATGGCACAATAAGCTAGTTTGCAACAGCTATATGTGAAATCTCTCAATCAAAATTTTTCCGAGTGCAAAAACACCAAAATGGGCATTTGTTACAATATTAAATTGAGAGAACACAAAAAATACCATCATTTGCAGTAGGGAAATATCAAGCGTATTAAAGGATGGCATCCATTGGTCGCTGCTTGGTCTTGCGGATAAAGATCAGGGAGGCAAAGCGATTGCCAGTGTCAGGGTCACTCCAGTACTTAGAATGTTCGTGACAGCAACTGCAGATCCAGTTTACCTGTCAAAAACAAGTTTATTACTATTACCCATTTCTCTAACCTATCTATTCACAACCAATCCCATACCTACCATATTTGACAGCAAGATAACATGCATGTTTTGGTCCACCATAAACCAAATTAATAACCATTTACATGCACAAAATCATGTTTTTCCCTACAAAACCACTTTAAAATCATTTTCAATAAATGTATGAAGCATAACAGCAATACAAACATGCAAGAACAGCTTACATTCTTGTAATTACCCAAGTGTAGTTACAGGACGAGAGCTACGCTCGTGGTGTTCCATCTTCCAGCACTTTCATATAACGCTTTGAAACTACTGACGGTTTTGGCCTCCACCACCTTCTCGTCTAACTTGTTCCAACTGTCAACCACTCCGTTTGCGAAAGTGAATTGTCTCATTTTTTCGGCAGATTTGTTTAGTTGGTTAAAAATTTACTGATCTCTTGTTCTTGAAGTTCCAGGTCTCAGGAATTCCTCCCTATCAATTTTATCGATTCCTTTTACTATTTTGTACATAGTGATCATATCGCCTCTTTCTTCTATTATTTAGTTTTGGCACATTTAATGGCTAACCTCTCCTCATACCTCTTGTCCTTCAGTTCTGGGAGCCACTTAGTGGCATGTCTTTGCACCTTTTCCAGTTTGTTGATGTGCTTCAAGATATGGGCACCATACAACCGCTGCATATTTTAGCTATGGTCTAACAAAAGTCGTGAACAATTTTAGTATTCGCCATCCTTTTATTTAAAAGCAATTCTGAAGTTAGATAGGTTCCTCGCACAATGTTCTTAATGTGGTCCTCTTGTAATTGTTTTCTATCTAGAACCACCCCTAGATCTTTTTTTCTGTATCAATTCTTTAAAGATTTGTCACATTATTTATAGGTTGTGTGGATCTAAAATTGTTATACAGTACAGGATTTTCCAGATCGAAAACCATACTGACATAATATTTTTTTTTTCCCCCAGGTGTTCTACCCATTTAGTTAATTATTTTTTTCTAACATTTTGACTATTGCACTTGTCTATGATACAGGTCTTTAATTGAGTGGGTCTTCTCTCCTGCCTTTTGTACATTGGAACTGTGTTGGCCTTTTTCCCACACATCTGCTATGACTCCTGTACATAGGGATGCCTGAAAAATCGGTTTAAGTGGAATGCTGAGCTCAGGTGCACATTCCCTCAGAACCCATGGTGAAACTCCATCTGGGTCAACTGCTGCATTTGAATTGAAATATTTTGTTAGAATTTTGTCTTTTTTGGGGGGTTTTGAAAACAAGAAAATGGACAGTACGTTTATTTCACAGCGGCAAATGTGCAATAAATAGCCATGAATCCACCAGCTTCAACATTAACCGCTTTTTTCCCCATTATGTCAAAATGACGCATTTGCAAAAACACTGCTGTATTCGGAAGTGCCTTACGTATTACATGGAATGCGAGTAGAAAATCTTTTGAAAACGTAAATGAGGAGAGCAAGCTGACGGACAACCTGGCATATTCAAACAAACTATGATGGGCAGACTGTACACCATGCATCCCTATCAAGATGAATGCTTCATTTTTCACATGCTGTTGGTAAATGTGCCCAGTCCAATGTCTTTCCAGCAATTGAGATTTGTCAACGATGTTACACATGCCACTTTCCATAGTGCATGTCAGACTGAATTTATTGGAGAACGACCGACACTGGAATGTATGCATTAATGACGCGTCCAACACATCACATCCAAATCAAATTCGTGCATTGTTTGCAATCATATTGACCGCTTGCTCTCCATCTCCAACAGTTATGGAAGAAATATAAATTGCACATGGCTGAAGATATTGTCCTATTGAATACATAAGAAAAATTCAAATGAACATTGATTTCACAGCAGAAATCTACAACGAAGTGTTGATAATGATTAAAGCTTTGTGCTTAAACCTTCAAGTGATCTGGTGCTGCTTCGTTCAATGTAGAATTGCATCGTTAACAAAATTAAAACACGGGTGATCTGTTGTATGTGCAATCAAATATTCCTATGCTAATTTGAGCAAAAAGGCATTTACGATCAAATAATTTAGTGTCAATAACGTGCTTGGAGAATTCTTGACTACACTAGGAGGAAATGGTAAAACCTTCCTAATTAAGACCAATTCTGGCAACAATTCAATCTGAAAATGGCATAGCCTTAGCTCTCATCGTCTAAAATAGCTGCAACATTGCTACCAGGTGGAAGAACTGCTCTTTCAGCTTTGAAATTGCCATTGAACATGCAATTCATTAAAATTCCCATGTGAAACATTTCCAAAGCATTTGACATGGTAAAAGTACAGCAGAAATGCAAACTTATTGTTTGGGATGAATGTACAAGGGCCCACAAAAAAATTAACTCGAGGCTCTTGATTTATCATTGCAAGATTTGCGTGGAAACATCAGACCATTTGGAAACACATTAATATTGCTTGCAGGAGATATCAGGCAAACATTACCTGTAATTCCTCGATCGACACCAGCGAATGAAATAAATGCTTGCCCGAAATACTCTACTTTGTGATGCCAGAAAGGTGCCAGGCTTGTAGAGTAGAACAACTCCTAAAACCTCATCAAGCAGGTATGAAGCCATGTAAAGACATTAAAATTAAGTACAAAATATGCCTGTCCAGCTGCAAAACGATCTATCAGCCGAGATATTCTCATCAATTTCTGTAAATTGAGGATGGAAACGTGCTGGTTGATCTGACCTCAGGATGAACTTCATTAGCCTCTTAACTTCTGCAATTTAGTGACGTCAAAAGAAGAATTGGTTGAAAAGGTATTTCCCAATATTCAAACCAATTATATAAATCAGGATTGGCCGAGAGAACGAGCTATTCTTGCAGCCAAAAACAAAGATGTCTACGAACTTAATATTATTCAGTCTAACATTCAAAGCGAGGCAATCACATACAAGTCCATCGACACTGTTGTGGAAGCAGATGAAGGGGTCATTTATCCAACAATTTTTGAATTCACTCGATCTGCCAGGGATACCACTGCACGTAATGCAATTGAAAATTGGCATGCCAATTATCTTGTTGCGAAATATCAACCAGCAAAGTACGACAACTGGCATGTGGCTTGCAGTAAAAAAAATTAATCAGAAGCTGTAGAAGAAACAATCTTGACAGGACCATTAAAAAATGAAGATATCCCTATTCCTCGCATTCCTGATTCCAACGGATATGCCAATTTCAATTTAACAGACTGCAATTCCCAATTCAATTGGTGTTTGCAACCATCAACAAAGCTCAGGACCAATCTTTAGAATTGTGTGGTTTAAATCTAGACACTGTTTGCTTCTCACATGGACAATTACATGTTGCGTGTTCTAGAGTCAGCAAACCAGACAATCTCTATACAGTATCTCCACAGACAATGGAACAAAAAACATTGGGTACCCACAAGTATTGTGAAATTAAACATTAGAAACTGTGCGCTCTCTCTTTTCTTTCTTGTCCATTTAACCAGATTGAGCCACAGCAATGCATGGCAGGTACAGCAAGTGATATAATTAAGGTACATTGGGTTTGCACTAGTATTTTTATATTCATGCAAACCTACTAACACAGTATAGCGTTGTGCGCATGTTACTCAATGCATCAACATGAATATTGCCAGAAAACTAACTTATGAGTTATACACAATCTTTATTCTACTATACTGTATGTATAGCAAAAAGTCTACCTCTTAATCATTCATATTTCAGTGAAATCACACCAAAAGAATATATCCATCTTTTCATTTTTTAAAAAACATCTTCATGTTAATGTCCCATATTAATCAGAATATGGGAAATTAACATGAAAAAGATGCAAGACATTTAAACCTTTTGTAAAATCAAAGTTGTCCTTGGTTATCTCTCAGGCATGGAAGGAGATTTAAAGGCATGATTAATGACCAGAACTTGTTTTGGTCATTAATCATGCTTTCCTACTGACTTCATATTATAGTACAGTATTTATATACAATTTAATAATCATTCCTGGAAACAGGAAGCCTGTCCCCCAGACTTTTATCATGGCCCCACTAGGTTGAATTACTGACCTTCCCCACGATGGAACTCGCAACAGTTAACCACCTCTTGGCACTTATGGCTAGGTGAACAGAGGCAACAGGTTTCACCCAGAGAGCAAACCCAGGTTCTTCGATTGTAATATGCAAGAAGGGTATTGCAGTGAAGCTCAAATTATATTTTAAATACATTGAATTAATCTCTCAAACAAATGCACACAATACTCACCAAAATCAAGATCAAACCAATTATGGTGCAGATAGTGATCGTAACATAAAAGGGAGTATAGTCATAGAACTCTGGCTTAATCCCATATCTTCGGTTGATTTCAGCAAGTGATGAGGACACGTTGGACACAGGCATGGTAGCAAACCATACCTACTCTGAAACAATAATAACCAATCAAAAAATAATATTTGGCATTTTCCAAGGAACTAAAATAAAAACTTTAAATTTTTGTTCTGAATAAAATGGACAATGCATCCCCCCAAAAATGGAAATATCTTGTTTGTTGCCAAATGGTATTGAACAAATGTATAACCTGTCTTTAAACAAATTTGGTCAGGCTGGTACATCAAAAAATTGAAAGGTTAGATGAAAATTTATGACAACTTTTTTTACCAATCATTGGAGACAAGACCATACCAGAGAAAGCACAGTGCTTTCTCTGGAGTAATTATAGTTTTGGGAGTAATGAACTCTTACTAAACCTACAGATTGTGAAAGCATTGCATAAAGCAGATTCCCAGAATGGCAAAGGGATGCAAATTCCTATAAACTTCATGGTATGAATACTTTATACTAGCTCTCCTTCACTGTAATATTTTAATATACAGTATATCACCATTCAAACCCAGTTTAAATTTATTTAATTTATGCCAAAAATACATAACTTTATTTAGACTACTGTACATCTGTCGAGTCCAACCATTATTATAGTAACAATTTGTACAAGTTGCTACAATTTTTTTTAATTTTAAAAATTGTAATAAACACAGTTCCAATGGTTTCAGACATTCTAATTTTAATCCTTTAGTTACAAAATTTGACTACGTTTGTCAAGTTCTCCCCTCTGTGCTTCAATAGTAACTTCCTTTATAAACAGTATATATATATATATATATATGGGGTCATCTTTTACATAAGAAGGTGCACCAACATGTTTTATACCTTACCTAATCATATTTGATGCAAAACGCCTGTGTACAACTTAACTGCTCACTTCATACAAAACACAGTTTGCCAATGGATTTTAAAACCTACCTTCCAAACCTAACAATATACACTATAGTTTTAACAAGAAAATTAGGTTCTGTCAAAACCCTCGAATTACACGATTCAACTTCCTAAAGACTTTAGTCGAGACGCAAGGTACAATACGGTTCACCAATAAATCTCTTAATCTACCCAATGTTACCAAGCTTAACCTAATGTATCCTAACCTAACGTACGGTTTCGACATCGGAAAACGAGCCTCGTCAAACACGCACAATTTGACCACACTCCTACACAATGGATATGGTCAGTTTGTATTCAACAATGTCAACAAAGCTGCCAGTGTCATATCAATTAGGCCACTGGAGACGATGGTACTCGGGTAAGGTAATTGTCAGGAGAACGTACCCAGGGAATACGACTATATAGCACGCTAGATACAAGGACACGGCGCTGGACTAGGCCGGAGGGAAGCATCGGTGTCCAACCACTTGGACTGTCAGGCACGGAACACACACACCCAAATAGGCTGTTGTACCAACCAGCTCTGGTGAGAGGCCCTCGGGTAAATTAAGGAAAATACATGTGTTAGGTTAGACTGGTTTGAGGCGAGTTAGGTACACAAAAAAATCCGTTGGCGAGCCGTCTTGGGGACAGACACATTACTTTGTCCCCATCAACCATGGCCAAGGAATGTCTACATCTCAGCTGGAAGCGCCAGACCTGCTATCGTGTCACACTACGTCTCTCGCCAGCCCCCTACACTGTCTGATAGTCAAACTGACAATAATCAAATATAATATATACAAAAACGCATTTAAATCATAGATCAGGTGAGCTGCCGGGGCCGCAGAGCCCCGCCCCAAGCCACCTCACCCACACGCTTCTTATCCATCTTCTCCCCTTAAAACAAAGTTAATGTTGGCCCTTCACCTCACCCCTACACTCTCCGGTGATCTATATATACTCGTCTTGACCAAATGACCTCAATAACGCATTAAGGAAGACGCTAAAAGCTAATATGTTTACCTGTTTTTAAAATGGTCTTGTGTGGGTCCTACGCAGGTGGAGCGGTGTTGCCGTCTCAGGTGAGTCTCCTGAGGCGCTGCTGCCACGTCTCCCAGGTGAGTTTCCGCCCATTACCAAATGTCACTTTTTATATTATTATTATATTATTATAATAATAATAATAATTATTATTACCGTTATTGTTATTATTGGTATTATTATTATTCTTTATATATATATATATATATATATATATATATATATATATATATATATATATATATATTAGTATATATATATATATATATATATATATATATATATATAACAGAATAATAATAATACCAATAATATATATATATATATATATATATATATATATATATATATATATATATATATATATATATATATATATATTATTGTTATTATTGGTATTATTATTATTCTTTTATATATATATATATATATATATATATATATATATATATATATATATATATATATATATATATATATATATATATATATATATATATATATAGAGTTCTTACATTCTTAGTTCTACACACTCATTCACGGGAGACATCTCCCGTCACGCAGGGTGCAGTTCCACCTTCACAGATCTCCAGTATCAGCTCTTGATACTGGTAATACTGGTCAAAAGGGCCACCACTTACGGGTTATTCATGTCCCGTGCCACCTTTTGGATGGCTTAATCTTCATCTTAGACACATTCATAGGGAGACATCTCTCGTCACGCAGGGTGCAGTCGCACCTCCACAGATCTCCAGTATCATCTATTGATACTGGCTCAAAAGGGCCACCACTTACGGGGTATTCATGCCCGTGCCACCTTTTGGGTGGCTTCATCTTCATCTTAACACATTAACAAGGGAGACATCTCCCGTCACGCAGGGTGCATTCGCACCTCCACAGATCACCAGTATCAGCTCTTGATACTGTTAATGGCTCAAAAGGGCCACCACTTACGGGCTATTCATGCCCGTGCCACCTTTTGGGTGGCTTTATCTTCATCAATCAATCATAGTTCTTACATTACATATTATTATTCTTTTATATATATACAAGAGTTCTTACATTCTTGCGCCCACAAGATGGGTATGGGGTGCATAATATATGAACTAAACTAAAAAAAAAACTTGTAAAGAGCGCATTGCGTTTCGGGCAAGTCCTTAATCCTAATTTTCCCTGGAATACGACCCGCCAAATCGTTACGTACCCATTCACTGCTGGGTGAACAGAGGCTACAGTTAAGGATTGGCGCCCGGTCAATCCTCCCGGGCCAACGCGCATATTATTAATTGATTAAAAAAAACTTAGGTACTTAGACCTGCGGTACTAACATGCATTACTGAACTGTCTGTTAAGCACATTACTAGTAATGAGTCCACTATAACACATAACCTCACAAACTGAATGCAGTCTGCAGGTATAGACACTGCAGCCTGAATTAAACCGATTATCTATTGCATTCATTGTACTCATCACCTTAATGGCCTAAACATGCAGCCCGTCCTCCAAACTAAGACCCAAAAGTCCATTCCATGCGCCCGCCAAACCCCCTTTTGTATGAATGAAAAACGGTTTACGCACGACTCACAGCTGAGGACGTTCGAACACTTCGAGCAATTTGGATATTGTTAATTCATAGTTAAATATGATCTGAGGATTTATTACCAAACAAAATATGGAAGGTTTTGTTAATGTTAAGGGTGAGTTTGTTAGCAGTTAGCCAAAGCTGGACTTTATTTGGCTCAGAATTCACCGTCATTCGAAATAAAAGGGTTAGGACTGGAGAAAATAAAGGTTGTGACATCAGCAAATAAAATTGGCTTGAGATATTTAGAGGCATTTGGAAGGACATTAATGTAGACGACCTTTCATGTATCCACAATTAAAGAGTGTTTTTTTTAACTACCTTAGTGGCAATTATTAGGAATAAAAAAAGAGGAAATGCAAAATACCTCACTGATGGAGTTATTAGGAAATCAGAAATCGAAGCGTTTGGGATAATTTCACAAATGTCATCACCGAAATTGTTCAAAAATACGAACCACGAATTAATGATGAGTGGGAACTAAAAAAGAACTAAATGGATGACAAGTATTTACGGCTTCGGCGGGTAAGCCATTCCATAGGTTAATATTACCCTATGGCTGAAAACAAGCATCTCATGTTTTCTGTCCTACATAATTGTGGGTTTCTGATTAGGGGAAGGAAGACACCAACAGTATGGGGGCGTAATTTATTACGTAGAAGTACAGGATAAATAATTCTGCACAAGTAAAACAGGCTTCTAAGTAAGTCTTAACAAATGTATAACATAGCCGTGGCTAACTCAAAGTACACGAAACAACTTATATTGTACACCCGTAGTAAAATAAAAGTAATCTTATAGCCTAGTAACAAACTCTGCAGAAACCTAATAGCCTATTGTCTAGAATTAGCAGTGAGGCGAATGTAACAAATCTAACTCTAAGTATAACAGTCAGGACACCATAAGTGAACAACATAACAATGGTAAACCCTAGCTTGAAAATGGAAAATAATCAGGCGGCAGAAAATTACATAGAGACTGGAAAAGCCTGATATGAATTTGGACAAGAAAATAACCCCAGGCCAGAGGCCGTGCCGTCAAGGAATAAGGAGAAAGAATTTCCTGACTTAGGGCTTACTAGTAGAATGGCTGTAAAGTCGAAGTAGTATAGCTGCGGACAGCGGAACACTTGGGGACCGGCGCTGCAACCCCCCCCCCCCCCTCAATCCCCAGTAAAACGGGAGGAAAGACGTGAGGAACAACGACTGACGTAGTTAAAACAGGGAAAGCTGGCAGCCAGCAGAAAGGGGGAGGAAGGAGGGCGCTTCGTGAGTCGCGGACCGTGGCGGGAATGGAGTGAGGGCGAGACCTCACCTCCCACGCTATTTATGCCACCCAGACTGGCCGCACTGCGCCTTGCGGAACGCGGTGCGCAATTGTCTCTTCCTTCCCCGATCAGAAACTCCACCGCCTTTCATGCCAAAAGGCAGTGTCCATTTTTGTGCTTGATTAAGCTGTTGCCTCTTGTATGCGTTATATATATGATGATTAAAAAATTGGATTGGATTAATATTTTACAATTAGTTCAGTATTTTAATGGTCTCGATGAGATCAGCCCTGTCGTGTTTTGTTTGCAGTCTTATTAGTCTTTTGGCCCTTTGGATCTGTCTGGAACCACGAGTACCACGCGAAAAATAAATATATTTTTTATATCGCCAAGAGTGTGACTTAATCTAAGCAAAATAGGTCTGGAAATCAGTGTCCTAAACTGTGGAATGACCTCCATAATTAGATTAGAAATCAAATGTCAAAAAGAAAAGAGAAACTAAGAGCTGCTTTATTAACCTAATGTAAACAATCTTCCTCACCTCTTCTAATCTTTCATATCAACCCGTGTTTTGCTGTTATTGTGAATATTGCTTAAAAATTACCTCATCTTGAGGTTATCTTGAGATGATTTCGGGGCTTTTAGTGTCCCCGCGGCCCGGTCCTCGACCAGGCCTCCACCCCCAGGAAGCAGCCCGTGACAGCTGACTAACACCCAGGTACCTATTTTACTGCTAGGTAACAGGGTCATAGGGTGAAAGAAACTCTGCCCATTGTTTCTCGCCGGTGCCTGGGATCGAACCCAGGACCACAGGATCACAAGTCGAGCGTGCTGTCCGCTCGGCCGACCGGCTCCCCTTTGCTATTGCTAAATATTGTTGTTTCTATATATCATAAAGCATCGGTTCTTAGTCATTCCAAAGCTAAGTCATCTCTCGTACCAGGAACGGTTGAGGACCACAAGGCTAACAACACAACAAACCAGGGATGACAGGGGCGGATCTCATTGAAACTTAAAATACTGAACAATTTGAAGGACGTTGATCCGGACAATTTGTTTTAAAGGTCGGATGTAACACGAACGAGTTAGTTAGTTTAGTTCATTCATTATGCACCCTCTACCCATCTTGTGGGCAGTAGTGGAAAGGGTTACAGAGGCACATAACACGAACTGAGGAGCAACGGGTTCAAGCTCAACAAGCCATAATGTAAGACTGAAAATAAGAGATGCTTTTTCACCCATAGGGTTATAAACCCATGGAACCGCCAACAACAAGCCTATATATCATATCATATATACATATAAACATATATAGTAGTAGGCATCCATCAGTCTCAGGAGACTATGGCGTTTCGCTCTGGTTGTCGGTCTGGAGTGGCCTTTCCAGGGAGCAAAGCCAGGGTAGGTTGATACGGGGGAGAAGCTGTCACCCATGCAGCAGGTCCCCCCCTCTCCATGGCGCCGAAAGTCTCCAATGGAAAGGCAGCCGCCAATACGATTGGTTCCAGCACTGTCGCAGGAACTGTCAGAACGAGGTTGAAGGCAACAACGAACTGCTCTAAGGGCTCCAGTTCCGGAGTTGACCTCGAAGTTGGTGAAAGAAGGCACAGGGACTCCAAACCCAGAGACCGCTGTAGTCGGGGCCGGAGAAGAACGACCCCAGCCTCCTGAAGCAGAGCCTGGAGGCCGCACGAGCCCCAGGAGGTGGACGGCCCGGTCCCGCACCTACGGGTTCCAGACAGAGATCATCACAGCCCCTTTTCCCCCGAGGCCCGCTTCCTTCATGACCCAATAGAAAGACGAGTAATCATTATTAATTACAACAATTATTATTTAAATAGTAATATAATTAATTAATAATAAATACTCTACCTTCTGCTGGGTCATGAAGGAAGCTGGACTCCGGTGAAAGGGGGCTGTGATGATCTGTCTGGAACCCGTTTATATACATATACATATATACCCGTACATATATATATTTATATATACATACATTGAGTAATATATAAGGTAGGATAATTGCAAACAACAATCAGTAACGAAAGCCATATATTTGTTTAATTTTTGTTAAACTCTGCCGCACTACAATCCGTATTATCACTCACCATCGTATTGTCGGACCAACGTGTACACACAGCGTCAGTATGTGGGATGCCCCGGGGGGGGGGGGGTTATGGTGGATCCTGAGGGGTACTGAGGTCTGGTGGATCCAGGGGAAGGGGTCCAGGAGGGGTATTGGGAACTGGGGGGTCCATGGAGGATCATGGGAGGTACTGGGGTCTGGGGGTCCAGTGAGAATCATGAGGTGTACTGGGGTCCAGGGAGGATCATGAGGGGTACCCCCTGAGGAGTTGGGGTCCCAGGGGAGGATTCTGAGGTGTAGGGGGTCCTGGGGGGGGGGTTCTGAAGGGGTACTTGGGGTCCATGGGTGAACTAATGGAAGTCTTATGGAAAAGGAGTTCATGGGGAAGTTCAAGGAGATATAGGGGTTCTGGGGGGTGTTGAAGGGGTTGGAGGTCTGCGGGGGGAGTCCAAAGGGGTTAGGGGGATCTGGGAGATCGAATGGGTTAGGAATGCAAGGGGGGGGGAATGTCCAAAAGTTGGGGGAATGGGGTGGGGGGGGGGGGGGGAATCCAGGGCATGTAAAAATGAATTTGCACTGATAAATTAACAGTTTTGGATTTGATTAAATCTTGAAACATTTTCACATAAATATATTAATTACATGGAGATAAGGCATAACGTGTAGAAGTAACTTTAAAATAATATCTTATATTATTTAATTAATAATTGTATAATAATAAATAAATGATATTAATCACTTTAGTGTGATTTTCTGTGTGTATAATATGCTATTTTTGTTGTCTTTTAAATTAAGAAACTTTCTTGTAAAGATACAAGAATGTTATACCGAAATAATTTAATAACTGGTGGGTGATGTTAGGAATCATTAGGCAGGTGGAAAATAAAAATTTATGATAAACAAAAACAAATTATTCCCAGTTCTGTAGGACTAGTTGATAACGGTGTGAGTGACAAGCCTTCACGATTAGAATATTTTGATTTTTCTCATTGTCAGAATTGAAACATTTCTGCTCAATAACTTTCCCGAGACAAACCCCCAGATCCGTCCTTTCAAGACGCTGAGAGATTAGCAAGCTCCTCTGCAAGGCAAAAATATATATTGATCACATGACCCATTTTGGCCACATAAAGTAAGTAATGTAGGAGCGATGTATTCTGTTTGTTCTATGAATGAACATACAATCAAATACATTACTATAATATGTTCAGCTATGGTGAATCAATACAAAGTATAAGACATACGATACTTTTGAGTGAGGCATATACTGTCATCCATATTGTTTAACAGATAAAGGGACAAAATACTGACAAGCTGAAACGTTTTTATCAACAGTGTTTACATGGTGAGCAAATAATCGTAATACAAGCTGTATAATATATATATATATATATATATATATATATATATATATATATATATATATATATATATATATATATATATATATATATAATGTTTTATTGACTAAGTTATTTCTTGAAAGAAAGTATGATATTGCTCCTTGAGGTTCAGGAGAAAATTGCCCTGGAAGACCATATCAATTTTGTCTACATGTTTCTCTCTGTTGAAGATGTCAGAGAGCACTGTCTAAATTAGTAGTATTGAATCAAGTTTGGAAACTCTGGGAGTGAAGTAATTAATCATCATATATATATTAGGTTGAAATATTCTTCAAATCTGGTACTTTAGTTAACGTTAATTAGGCGAATAACTAGCATATGATGACTCAAGTACTTGTACTCGTGTAATATTTCAGTATTTGGTGTTAGTTTCTTCAGTGTTATAATTATGTAAGATCAACATTCTTCCTTCTAATACATTGTTGCAGTGTCACCAGTGATCAGTTCAGGACTACATAACAATGTACAGACATATAAGACATTCCTTTAATAGCCTTATATCATATAGATAGTAACCTACATACAGACTATGAAAGTATGTCAAACTTTGCCTCAGTGCAGACTTTTTCTATTTAGTGAGCATTTTTTGGTCATATTACAGTCAAATACACAGATGACAAAAGACACTACATGAAATTGGGTGCTGAGTGGCTATGGAATGTCACAGCTAGCATGTTTAGCTGACAGGGTGCGTGTCGTGTGTGGTGTAGTAAGATATCTCACAGAGAATCTAAATTGAGAATCAAAAGCACTTTGGCAACATACCCAGCAATTCATGTCTGGTGGGCACTACCAAAAAGGAAACTGTAATCTATTTTTTAAAGTTATTGGAATGTAGTAAATTGATCATCACAAAGATGACCTTCGTATCTAGGAACAAAAACAAGAAGGATAGCAGGTAATGAGAGTTCATCAGTCAGTACAAGGCAAAGACACTCCAACATGACAGTCCCTCAACTGGGATACTTCAAAGGCATCAAGACAGTCTATGGCATACCAAGAATAAGCTTCTCTCCATCTTAGAAGAATGTATGTGAAGAAGTCAATTTTATCATTCATAGGGCATTTGCAACTATTTTTTTTGGTGCACAGGGACACTGAGAGATTAAGGTGAACATGAGCATGGTATTACAGATTAGTTTTAGCAAAAATTGTATCATACCAGTAATATTATAAACAAAGAAAACATTCGAATATTACAATTAGTCAATTTTAATGGACAGCATGCTGTTGTTTCCTTGAATTTAATTCATGGAACAAAAAATCTGCTCATATTCATGATCAGATAACCCTAATTATCTTAATTATGATAAAAAATATATAATTTAAACATTTATATAATAAAATAATACATTAACAATTTAAAATTGTCCTTAATAAGCTACTTTTCTATCATAATCAACAGAAAATACAGATGATTCATCAAATTACCAACTAGCATCTATAATACATGTTCGTAGTTGATCTTGTTCTTCAAGTTATTAACACAAAGTAAAGGCAATTCTCAAACTCTTTCTTCAACTACAAATCTATTGTCAGTATAGTTTGCATGGCATTTATTTCAATAAAGAGCACAATTCTCTTCAAATACACAATGTAGCTTATGCTTGTAGCTTATGCACAACTCAGATTCACACATTAGGATATAATTTCAAGCACACAGTATCATGAACAATTTTATGAAGATGTAAATCACACTAATGTCATAAAGATATGAATGATATTTCAGTGTAAATTACACTGGTAACATGAAGGAATACATGATACAAGTGTAAATTACACTGTAACATGAAGGAATACACTGATACAAGTGTAAATTACACTGTAACATGAAGGAATACATGTTACAAGTGTAAATTACACTGTAACATGAATGAATACATGACACAAGTGTAAATTACACTGGTAACATGAAGGAATATATGACACAAGTGTAAATTACACTGTAACATGAAGGAATACATGACACAAGTGTAAATTGCACTGTAACATGAAGGAATACATGATACAATAGTGTAAACTACACTGTTACCATGAAGAAAACTACATGATACAGCCATGTAAATGATAATAATTATGATCAATTTCATCCATACTTACATTGTATCAGTTCCTATTTTATGTAATTATTACAGAATAATTTTCAATGTTCCACTACTCTTATGTTTTAATATAGTGGGCCAAATCTTAAACTACAATGATTAGAATTTACATATATACATATGCAAAATATTATGCATATAAGTTAGAGGCCAAAGTCAGAAGGATTTTTTGGTAAACATAATTTTTTTAAGCTATTTTGAATTTTAAATTCCTAAATGCTGATGCTGTACTGGACTGGGTAGATTCATCAGCATGAAAGGAGTTTATTTATGAAAAATGCATCACAGCCCTGTCCAGTAAGGAAAACAAATCACCAAATACACCTAAAAAAAAAATACAAATCCTTCATTAATGATTGTTATCAGGTATATAATAAATACAATAAGTAGATTTATACACATTTTCTTGAAGGTTATGTTCACTTGCAAACAACACAATTTGGCATTAACTTAGTCCATAGCTGGCACACGAGTTCATTATCTCTCAACTCAAATAAAGTTCAGAAATAATAAATGTTGAGATGTTAGTATAAAAAAATATTTGGCCAAAGAACTGTAAATTTAAGCGTTTTAAATGTCACAACATGATGGCAATATGGAGCAATGTAGTGGCAACATTGTATGAACGTAGTGGCAACATGGTGGCAACATTGTATGAACGTAGTGGCAACATGGTGGCAACACTGTAGCAATGTAGTGGCAACATTGTATGAACGTAGTGGCAACATGGTGGCAACACTGTAGCAATGTAGTGGCAACATTGTAGCAATGCAGGGGTAACATAGTGGCAGCATTGTAAGCAACGTAGTAGCAACATGGTGAATAGACAACAATATAGTTGTAACATAATGAAACCATAATGCCAACATAAAGACAACATAGTGACAACATAAACACAGTTCAGTGGCAGCATAATCACAGCAGTGACAAGATAGTGGAAACAAAGTGACCACATAGTTGCCCATAATAGCAATGTATGAAACTTTAAGACAAACGTTTAAAAACATTATGCATCAGGCATGGAACTGACATAAGAGTCTTGATTGCATAACCCTATGAATAATGTCCGAGACTCAGAATAGAACACAAAGGATATCAGGTAATTTCTTACATTAAAATATACACTATATGATTGCATATGGGTTTGTTAGTTTTCACTGTATAAATAAAATTAATACAAATAAAACATTTTAAGTAAAAGAATGCAGCATATGCAAGGTTGAAATTTTATTTAGTGATAATGAATATATAATTTTGTTTTATTTTAAATTTAAAAGTAACAAATATTTAAATGGAAAAAAGTACTTTTGTGTAATATAAGTGCTCAGCAAAATAAGAGATTTAAACAAAACAATCAATATTTGCATGAAGCTGTTATCAATAGAAAGCAGAAAAATCTGTCTGACCTCTACCAGGATCGAGGCGCTTCAACACTGCCACAACTCACGTCCAAAATTAGTCCCAGACAATAGTATAAAACAATTTGCAATGCCAATTCAGGCAATATAGTAACAGGAAGAAGTGCTCTGATACAAGTGCACTTATGCTAAATACAGTATCCGTGTTGTTTCAATTATACATCACATTTTTTTGGTTTAAATTCTTAAAGTAAGAATGGCAACTCGATCAGCAACTTCCTGTTTAATCATTTGAAGAATATTCTTTCTTCTATCTTATGAATTGAGAGTCTTTTCCTTCGCACTGCATCTCGTTGACATGAACACATTTTTTCTTAAAGTTTTGGCTCATTGAACTTTGATCTTATCTACATAAAACCAAGATAAATTTTCATGACATAAACACATCGTCCAGATCATGCCCTACGACCCTAAGTGACATGTTTTGGTTCTATTCTAACCTTTGATCTGTCACTGGAAATAAAGAATAGCTCTGCAAACCATGCAAAAAGGCTCTCAGATTGCTCTGGGAGTAACCAGAGCCCTAGACATTCAGTTTGATCCATAAGGTCCTCTATACATGCTCCTAATCTTCTCCTGCCAGGCACTATTCAAGGTAAATGTCTTCAATTGGGTAGGCTGTCTCTATGAACTTCTGGTAGAACCTTTGGAAGGCGCGTCTGGAAAAGTTCATGACTTATTAAAATAGTTTGGGGAGGGGGGGGGGAGGAATGTCAACAAATACTGTTTATTGCACTGTAATAGAAAACTTTGGTTAAATTCGCACACGTAAAGAAATAATAAGAATGCGTGCTTTTGGAGTCTAGGGATGAGCGTTTAATCCCATTGGACTGCTTCATTGTTTACTTTTAAAAACACACGTTCTTTGTTCAGAGATTTTGGTTAATGAACGAGATAATATTTTTAGTAAAATAATAATAATAATAATAATAATAATAATAATAATAATAATAATAATAATAATAATAATGAGAAAATCCATAAGGACTGTGAGGTGATGGGAACCTATAACCCCAGCATTGCCAGTCGTTTAACCCACGTCACAGTGGATTTGTGAGGGGGAGGGGGATTACACGACTAGATTGGTAGATTTTCTCATTGATATATATCACGTTAGTATGATTTCTGTGTGTTTAATACTAATTATAATAATGATAATAATAAATTTATCACTAGTACTGGTAAATACCTGGTAATCAATAAAGGAAGATATCTCAGTGTTCTATGCCTCTCAATGTAAACAATATAATGAAAAATCATAAAAATACAAATCATGCGCAACTAATGATTTCAATATCATGAAATGTTGTGGAGGAGAGTGTTGGGACGCACCCGACGGCCTCGGCGACGGGCCTGGTGCTGTCGTTGCTCCTGAAGACGTGACAGGCGAAGCGCTGAATGGTAGGATGTTTGGTGATGAAGCCGAAGTAGCGGTGGTCCTTGGGGTGGAAGGCGCAGAAGGAGACATGCTTGAGGTGGTAGAAGTAGTCGTGGCAAGGAGCGTGGTTGGGCTGAAAAATATATAGAAAAAAAGGAGGTGACGTCAGTCAAGTCGTTCCTCTTAGGTCCCCCCCTAGACTTTCCTCAGGAGGCAACACAGGACAGTGGCATTCAGGTACTCTTTTGGTACCTTTTTGCTGCTAGGTGAACAGCGGCATCAGATAAAGGGAAACGTGCCCAACCATTTCTGTCACATCCGGGGATCGAACCCAGGCTCCCCCAGTTGAGAGTCGAGAACATAGATCACTGCACAACACGAAATCTTCTAGCTGGATAAAGTGCAATTAAATATGATAATTCACGATATATGAAGAAACCAAAAACATGTGGGGTATATGATAATTAATAACAAACGAAAAAGTATAGGAAAATGGAATAGCAAGAATAAAAGAAGCGAACAGAAGTAAGAACACAGGAGACAAAGAATGACAAACATATAGTATAGAGAAACACAAAGACGAGAATAAAGTTATAAGGTCATAATAAAGTCATTTTATTGGTATTTCTCTGTATAAGCAAGAGAGAAAGGAAGGTGGTAGTGGGGTCAGCCTACCGTAGGCCTCCTCTTGTCCACCATCCTGATCCCCTGGTCGGACACCTCCAGGATGCAAGGGTGAGGAAGGTGCGCCGACTCCTCCCCTCCTGCGATCTTCCTCACTGCCTGACACAGTACCTGTTACAGGGTTAAAGGCAGAAGAGAATAATGCATCTTGGACGGTAGAGCGACGATCTCGCTTCATGCAGGTCAGCGTTCAATCCCCCGACCGTCCAAGTGGTTGGGTACCATTCCTTCCTCCCGTCCCATCCCAAATCCTTATCGTGACCTCCATCCCTGTGCTATATAGTCGTAATGATTTGGCACTTTCCCCGGATAATTCCTTCCTTCTTATAATAATAATTATTATTATTATTTCATTGAAATACCAATGTACTAACAGAAAATTTAGCAGTTTAGTGCAGTCACTCATTCTCACCTCCTGTCGCACAGCTGAGTGGTGTCAATCACTCTCCTTTCATATCGCACATAGCTGAGTTCTGTCACTCATTCTCTCTCATCCTCACTGTCGAACCCACTACACATCTCTTTCAATAATCCCCCTCTCACTATCGTACACATGCGCGCTACTTCTCACGCCACCTCCGTCACTACCTTCTGCACTTGAGTGCTCTCTCTCACTCACTCACTCACTCACTCGACCTGCTTGAGTGCGATGTACTGGCCTTACCTGGTTGCCCTTGTGACAAAGGGTCTCTATAGAGCCCAGGTAGTTGAGGAGGTAACGCTCTTTCTTCACCTTGGGGACCGTGGGGTCGAAGTCGGAATAGTCGACGTCCGTCACGTGGGCAGCCGGGAAGATGCCCTGGCGGCCCGTCCGGATGTTTACACCTAGCAGATGTAAACGTAAACAAACGTCTTAAATCACAGCTTGAATACACCACATACATCTACTTACGAGATCTCAACCCATCTCCATCTTAGGGGGAAGCTTATTCGGTATTTATTAAACAGTTTAAGAGTGCCAAAGCGCTAAGACGTTGGCTGTAACAACAATGACCTTGGGTTAAGGGTGACCTCGTAGCGCTGATCCTGAGCTCGTAAAGTGTTTAGTAAATAAAAAACTAGGCTGCCATGATCAAGTTAAGGGACACGGATCTCGTAAGAGGACACGTAAGTGCTTTGAGAATACTAGCTCTTCTACCTACATACAGGTCATTATGTATTGTATATATGAAGCAAGGCCTAAATAGATTAATAGGTACTAAACAGACTGCTTGTAGGGTACTATGAACCATTTATTGTTTGTGGGATCCTATGAGTCAATTATAGATACGTATCTCATGCATTTGTATTATTTATGCCGGTTGGTTAACAGTCTTAGGGTGTCTTCTTCATTCTTATAGTCATTATAGCTAACATGCAGAATATTTCGCCTATAATTAGAAGCATTTTATACCTCAGCATAGTTATTGCGGGTTATATTATGACACTTAAGTCCCCACCCTCATTCATCGTATATGTGTATAAAAGACAAATGGTACATCAACATTATCACTATTTGTTATCTCTTCAATGTGTGTCAAAATTCCACTTGCATATGCAAGTGGAATTTTGCACTTGAGAATCTACCCAACCTGTTTCTTTAGTGTGGCGGTCTGGCAACTCTTGGGGACGTTCGGCGCGAGAGACTACAAGACATGAACACATGTAGCAAAATATATAACAAGTTCCTAAAGTTTGTAACTTTAGGAACTTGGTCTTTAGTATTAAGTTGCCCATAAGGGACCCACACAACTAATAGCTCCCTGACGTCATCAGCCACAAGAAATAGCTCACTGCCGCCTCCCTCAGACAAGAAATAGCTCCCTGCCGCCATCAGATATAACAAATAGGAACTTTCTAACCCGCAACGCCGTCGTAGACCCCCGCTGGAGCGAACACCGGTGACCCTACCTTCACACCACAGGTCCTCGGCCTCCTTCTGGACGTAGATGGGGTCGCCTATCTCGATATCGACCTCGTCGTGGTGTCGGGGGATGAAGCGGTAGAGTCCCCTGTGGGTTGCCTCGAGCAGCTCCAGCTGGGGAAAGGGCACGCCCGCAGACCCCGGGGACATGGGAGATAGCGACCCTGGAGTGAGGAAGACGGGAATTCTTAGAACTGAACGTTGGCTATCGTGAGAGGTTGCGGTGGGCTGAGTGAGTCTGTTTGAGCCAAAATAAGCAACTTGTGCCCTTCCACCTCCTTAAATTCCTAGATCCTGGCACTTACCATTAACAGTGGCCTGGGGCGACATAGATTTGGCACCATCCGGAGAGTGTTGAGTCGAGTTTCCGGAGTCGATGTCGTTGATTGGCAACCGGAGCTCGGAGTCTGGGCTGCTGCTGTCATCTGGTGGCCATTGGGAGAAGCTTAGTCAGCGGGCCACAGAAAACGGGAAGGTGATGTAGCTTTTCATTTAGAAGCTTTATTCATAAGTGATTTATTCAAATCATTACAGTTGTGGTTTTTGCGGACATGCGTACAGCTATAAAAATACTTGTAACTGTAGGTTACAATTACAATGGTGAGTTTTATATTGATATATATTGGGTATTATTTGAATGATGAGAATACAGTAAAGCAAACCTCTGTCAGCAGTTACAGATAACGGATATACCAGGAGTATATACACCGTGATGTGTGTCCTACAACTATGTGTGTATACAGTGAGAGTTTACTTTGATATTGAACTGTGTTATGGGTAATAAGCAATGCCAGAACCTGCATTTAACTTCTATTCTAAACTATCTTTCTACCTTCATTCCAGCCAATCAAATTGTCAAGAAACCTGATGCTTCCTTCGTCTCTGTTCAAACTTTCCACCTTCGTGCCAGTCCTTCGAATGATACAACACCTCCATATATCCTTCTCTTCTATTGTTGCAGCATTAAGTCTGCACTATAAACTCATTTTTGTTTACTTTCTCACTTGTTCAAGCATTACACATTTTATCCAGCTCCTTCTCCGTTCCAAAAATCTCGATTACTTCTACCTTTTTTGATTCAGTAATAAATTGTCACCCAAGGTACATCATAACCCTTGATTTTCTATAGTCCAATACTCAAACCACCTTCTTTGTTCCAGCTACCAGAGGTGAGACGAGACAAAATATGTCTTTACTGAGATAAGGGGATATTAACAAGGTATTATTGAGATAAATATTACCAATGATCCCACTCAAATCACTCTTTAACTGACCAATCAAAACGTATCTAAATTATAGAAACCACTACTAATGTTCATATTACAAGATTTTATAATCTGTATTAAAGCAGATTCAATAATGTTTCTATTGAAAATGATTTTACAATTTGTTATTGAAGAAGCCATCTCCTAATCAATTTGGTGAGAACATTCTGACAAATGAACAAATAAAGCATTAGACAATTAGCCATGTCTTACAGAGTATTTATGTTGCGAAATTCTAAATTTCAAATCTTTGGAGGCTTGCCCTATATGGAATCTATTACAGTTTTTACAAAGGATTTTGTAAATTATACAGTTATCACCACAATTATAACCACAGAGGATTGATTTGAAATGGCACATGACAAACCATAACCAAAAGCAGTAACCGCATTTTCACTTATCGATTTAGCGGACAAATTCATCATATTGTTTGGATTATATTTCTTTGTCCAATCACTATTTTTTATCAGCCTTTCTAACTTACGTTTTAGAATATTCTATAACTGATGTGTTTTTCTACGTAGGTCACAGTAGATTTCATCCATCAGAGAACTGTTCCAGTCAGAATGAATGGCGGGATGAAAGTTTATTTTTGTTGTATATAAGTTTTTGAAAACAGAACGTTTACTTGATTTTGCAACTTCAATGTGTTTTTCAAAATAGCAACCACTGAGTTGTAAATCTATCCCTCTGAAGATTTATTAATAAATAAGGAGGTACTTGGGGAAATTCCTGTCTTAATCTTTCCTTCGGGGTCTGACATTGATGCAACATCAATCACAAACACACTGATCCAAGTATGCGGGAAAAAACACATTGAAAAACAACGGTTGAGACAACGGAGCATAAGAAGGCTCTATGCCACTGTTGACTCCTAGCTCATACTGTCCCTAATATAACTAACTCAACATTAAGTTTATTCCCAATGGAAAATATGAATCTTTAAAATCAATACGTTTATAGGATGAGGCTTTGAGTGAGCTGATGCAGGATAATAGTTCTAAGAGAGAGAGAGAGAGAGAGACCCACTCACCTCTGATGTAGGAGTGGCACTTGAGTACGAGGATGGGCTTGGAGTGTGTGTTGATGAGGGTGAGGGCGTCGGGCGTGGAGCTCCTCGACGCGACCCCGGACTCCGCCTCCTGCAGCTCCTCCGCCAGCGTCGGCGTCCGCAGCGCCAGGATGCTCGCCGTGCTGAACGCTGTGGGAGGAATGATTAGAGCTCCGTTGACCAGGAGTCCGTGGACGGTACAGGGGACGTGGGCGGTACAGGGGGTGGTACAGGGGACGTGGGCGGTACAGGGGGTGGTACAGGGGACGTGGGCGGTACAGGGGGCGGTACAGGGGACGTGGGCGGTACAGGGGGCGGTACAGAGGGCGTGGGCGGTACAGCGGGCGTGGGCGATACAGTAGGCATAATCAGCATATGTTCCTAATAAGTACCTCTTGTCAGCTAAACAGCTACTAACGCCCCCTTCTTCAACTCATAACTTCAAACACACAAACATTAGCTCTAAAACAACATAACTCGTCTGATTGTTCAAGGTTGATCCATAATCCATCAACTTTGAATACGGTAACACCTTTTGAGGGATGCGAACCCCAGTCCATCAGCATGCAAGACGAGTACGAAGTGTTTCAGCCACTGCACTGCAACTCACCCCTATAGAAATAATGGTACCTAAAATTACTATGGACAGAATGTACTGCAAGGGAATGTCGTACCTAAAAGTGTCCACTAACAACAGCACCAGGCCGCCACTAACAACAGCACCAGGCCGCCCACTAACAACAGCACCAGGCCGCCACTAACAACAGCACCAGGCCGCCCACTAACAACAGCACTAGGCCGCCTACTAACAACAGCACCAGGCCGCACACTAACAACAGCACCAGGCCGCCACTAACAACAGCACCAGGCCGCCACTAACAACAGCACCAGGCCGCCCACTAACAACAGCACCAGGCCGCCCACTAACAACAGCACCAGGCCGCCACTAACAACAGCACCAGGCCGCCCACTAACAACAGCACCAGGCCGCCACTAACAACAGCACCAGGCCGCCACTAACAACAGCACCAGGCCGCCACTAACAACAGCACCAGGCCGCCCACTAACAACAGCACCAGGCCGCCACTAACAACAGCACCAGGCCGCCACTAACAACAGCACCAGGCCGCCCACTAACAACAGCACCAGGCCGCCACTAACAACAGCACCAGGCCGCCCACTAACAACAGCACCAGGCCGCCACTAACAACAACACCAGGCCGCCCACTAACAACAGCACCAGGCCGCCACTAACAACAGCACCAGGCCGCCACTAACAACAGCACTAGGCCGCCCACTAACAACAGCACCAGGCCGCCACTAACAACAGCACCAGGCCGCCCACTAACAACAGCACCAGGCCGCCACTAACAACAGCACCAGGCCGCCCACTAACAACAGCACCAGGCCGCCCACTAACAACAGCACCAGGCCGCTACTAACAACAGCACCAGGCCGCCCACTAACAACAGCACCAGGTCGCCCACTAACAACAGCACCAGGCCGCCCACTAACAACAGCACCAGGTCGCCCACTAACAACAGCACCAGGCCGCCCACTAACAACAGCACCAGGTCGCCCACTAACAACAGCACCAGGCCGCCCACTAACAACAGCACCAGGCCGCACATTAACAACAGCACCAGGCCGCCCACTAACAACAGCACCAGGCCGCCCACTAACAACAGCACCAGGCCGCCCACTAACAACAGCACCAGGTCGCCCACTAACAACAGCACCAGGCCGCCCACTAACAACAGCACCAGGCCGCACATTAACAACAGCACCAGGTCGCCCACTAACAACAGCACCAGGCCGCCCACTAACAACAGCACCAGGTCGCCCACTAACAACAGCACCAGGCCGCCCACTAACAACAGCACCAGGTCGCCCACTAACAACAGCACCAGGCCGCCCACTAACAACAGCACCAGGCCGCACATTAACAACAGCACCAGGCCGCCCACTAACAACAGCACCAGGCCGCCCACTAACAACAGCACCAGGTCGCCCACTAACAACAGCACCAGGCCGCCCACTAACAACAGCACCAGGCCGCCCACTAACAACAGCACCAGGTCGCCCACTAACAACAGCACCAGGCCGCCCACTAACAACAGCACCAGGTCGCCCACTAACAACAGCACCAGGCCGCCCACTAACAACAGCACCAGGCCGCACATTAACAACAGCACCAGGCCGCCCACTAACAACAGCACCAGGCCGCCCACTAACAACAGCATCAGAAGAAAATAATTAAGAAGTATACACAACAGTTTACACAAGCAGCAGACAGTAGCAGCAGCATACGCAAAGGTAAACATGAGTACTGAATACCAATTCAAGGATACAGTTTGTGCCCTACATGCGCTACACTGCATATACTGGCCCTACACTACACTGTATTCGCTAGACCCGCACCTGGAATCTGAAGTACAGCCCCGCTCGCTCTACCTGAGGGAAGATATTGAGAGGTAAGATACCTTACAGGAGACAAGGCCAAGCTCCTGTGATCATATGGTGCTTGGAAAGAAGGTAGTGATAGGATATGAGCAGGGTTGATCAGTCCAGCAACCAGGAGGCCTGGTCGACGACCGGGCCGCGGGGACGCTAAGCCCCGGAAGCTCCTCAAGGTAACCTCAAGGTAAGGCAGGGAAATGAGGGTAGGATACGAGGTCTCTATATCTGCAAGAGACGCCAGACACTTGGGGGTCAGCCTCTTGCAACTTTGCAGGGTGACAAAGAGAGGGGTGTGTCACCAACACAGGTGGGTTGGGGTCGGCACCTATGGCCACCCTTATGAAATCAGTGGAAGATAACTGGCCTGATGCAACAACGATTACAAACACTGATCCAAGTATGAGGAAAAAACACATTTGAAAAATTAAAAAAATCTTGCTACGTGTTCAGCATTTTTTTATTTTTCAAATTTTTCATCATTCATTTTTCATCATAAATACATCATTCCTTCTGAAGATGTATTTAATATACGAAAGTACTTAAGGAAATTCCTGTTTCATTTTCCTCCGTGGTCTGACATTGTCACATTCTTAATCACGTGTTTATTTTCGTGATATACACACACATTATATATATATATATATATATATATATATATATATATATATATATATATATATATATATACATACACATATATATACATATATATACATATATATACATACATATATATATGTGTATGTATATATATATATATATATATATATATATATATATATATATATATATATATATATATATATATATATATATATATATATATACATACACATATATATACATATATACATATATATACATACATATATATATATATATATATATATATATATATATATATATATATATATATATATATATAATCCCTTGATGACAAACAGTGTACAATTAGGCAGTCAACCCGCACGAATAAGCAGGTCTCGTCATTAGAGTTGATGTATGTATAATTAGAGCCATGCCAACACTATGCTGTGATAAAACAGAGCGTGACTATGTCTGGCGCCTCGCAATGTATTGCTGCTTTATGTATATGTCAGTCATAAACTGTCCATAGATAAATTGTCTAATATTTATGTGTGTAAACGAACGCACACACATACACACACACACACACACACACACACACACACACACACACACACACACACACACACACACTGGCCAACATACGAACGGCATTCAGAAACTTGTGTAAAGAATCATTCAGAACTTTGTATACCACATATGTCAGGCCAATCCTGGAGTATGCAGCCCCAGCATGGAGTCCATATCTAGTCAAGGATAAGACTAAACTGGAAAAGGTTCAAAGGTTTGCCACCAGACTAGTACCCGAGCTGAGAGGTATGAGCTACGAGGAGAGACTACGGGAATTAAACCTCACTTCGCTGGAAGACAGAAGAGTTAGGGGGGACATGATCACCACATTCAAGATTCTGAAGGGGATTGATAGGGTAGATAAAGACAGTCTATTTAACACAAGGGGAACACGCACAAGGGGACACAGGTGGAAACTGAGTGCCCAAATGAGCCACAGAGATATTAGAAATAACTTTTTTACTGTCAGAGTGGTTGACAAATGGAATGCATTAGGGGGTGATGTGGTGGAGGCTCACTCCATACACAGTTTCAAGTGTAGATATGACAGAGCCCGATAGGCTCAGGAATCTGTACACCTGTTGATTGACGGTTGAGAGGCGGGACCAAAGAGCCAGAGCTCAACCCCCGCAAACACAACTAGGTAAGTACAACTAGGTGAGTACACACACACACACACACACACACACACACACACACACACACACACACACACACACACACACACACACACACACACACACACATACACACATACATACACATCCTTGTTCGCATCCCTTCGGGACCAAAGAGCCAGAGCTCAACCCCCGCAAGCACAATTAGGTGAGTACAATTAGGTGAGTACACACACACACACTTGAGAACGCGTTATAGTCAAAGAGGAATTAATGATCCTGAAAGAAAAAATAACCTATATCGAACACCAGTCAAAGGAGATCAAGACAGTGACTACAAAGAAGCAGTAATGCAGAGGGATATGACAATGAACGAGAGAGACTGGGAGGTAGAAGGAAGGGCTAGGGGATGGGGAGCCGACATCCCCAGGGCTAACCTGGGCATAAAACATAAAACACTAGCATAAAACATTGCTCCTCCCCACCCTCTCCTATCCCTCGCTCCTTCCCCAGATCTCTGCATTAAATCTTCACCCCACTCTACTACCCTTTCGTTAACCTCTCCCTACTACTGCCCCCCGCCCTAACCTCACCCCCAGATTCCCCACTCAGTAGTGAAACACACCAAACTTACCCGTTCCCAAACACCTTTAACCATCTTACTATTCACTACCCCCACCCGGACCGTCCAAGAGGTCGGGGCACCATTCCTTCCCTCTGTCCTATTCTAAATCCTTGTTCGCATCCCTTCTAAGCGCTGTGTGGTGTTAATGGCTTAATGACTTCTCCTGATAATTACCTTGCCTTACTCTCCCCCCCCCCCACCGTGAAACCATCCACACCATAGGGGGGGTGTAGAGGGTAGGGGGGGGGGGCAGATGACGGCGCAGCGTGAAAGCAAAAATACAGGAAAAAAAGGTCTGGTTTAAAGACGAGTACACCAACCAAAATGGAATTACAAAGCGAATAAACTCAAGGAACGACCAAACGAGGATAATCTGAGGGGGAATTGTACCACCAAGAAATTAAACTGACAGGAGTCATTACCAATGTTGTCCTCCCCGACGTCTACCTCTTGCACGAGAGGAGAGGGAAGGCAGAGGAGGCAGCTGGAGTAGCTCAGTTGATCCCGAAGCACTGGACGATCCCGAAGCACTGGACAATCCTGGAGCTGTTAATTCCTGGCATTGGCGGAGTCACTGACTATATAACCTGGGGCCAGATTCACGAAGCAGTTACGCAAGTACTTACGAACGTGTACATCTTTCCTCAATCTTTGACGGCTTTTGTTACATTTATTAAACAGTTTACAAGCATGAAAACTTCCCAATCAACTGTTGTTATTGTTATAAACAGCCTCCTGGTGCTTCGGAGCTCATTAACTGTTTAATAATTGTAAACAAAGCCGCCAAAGATTGAGAAAAGATGTACAGGTTCGTAAGTGTTTGCGGAACTGCTTCGTGAATCTAGCCCCGGAGCCATAACAACTGGAGGGACTAAGATAGTAGTAGTGGAGATAGACAGTCCTTCACAACATGACAGTAGTTTGACAAGCACAATAGGGCAGTTAAAAATCATTAATCTTTGGGCGATTAATAGACGGAAAAGCTTTTTGTAATTATTTTAAGGAGGACCAGCTAGGAAAGTAGGCTTAAAACAACGGCGCCTCAATAATACTAAACCTGAAACAAGTTAGATTCGACGTTCACCAGTGGGAAGATGCGGGGTGGTACTAGAGTCAGTAGGGGTGGTGCTAGAGTGAGTGAGTGGGGGTGGTACTAGAGACAGTTTGGGGGGGGGGGGTGGTACTGAAGTGGGAGCAACGAGAAATATTTGTGGCAGCAGAACCCGCATGAGAACATTTATTCTTGGGTCATAATGGAAGGGGAGACGTTACAGGGGATGGAAATGTGACTTTTAGTATTATTGAAGGTGAGAGACAACGTCGTTTGAGGGAGGAGGTGTATGGTGGGAGAGAGAAGGAGTAGGAAGAGGGAAGGGGGGAAGGTCGAACGAAGAAAGATAGAAGGAGTAGGGACGGAAATGAAGGATGAAATGAATAGAGAGAGAGAGAGAGAGAGAGAGAGAGAGAGAGAGAGAGAGAGAGAGAGAGAGAGAGAGAGAGAGAGAGAGAGAGAGAGAGAGAGAGAGAGAGAGAGAAAGAGACAGAAAGAGAGAGAAAGAGACGGAGGAAGCAACAGCACAGAACACTGTAGTTGAGAAACAGAAGAAATGAGTTTAAGGGACATTTTAAGAGTAAAACAATTGGAGAGATATTAAAGCAAAAAAATATTGAGTGCATAGTTATTGTGCGAGTGAGTGCATGAATGTTGCGTGAGTGCTTAGATGTTGTACGATTGTAGGGATGTTGAGTGAGTGTATACTTGTTGTACTCACCTAGTTGTGCTTGCAGGGGGTTGACCTTCTACTCTTTGAATCCTTTGTGTGAGTGCTTAGTTGCTGCGTGAGTGCATGACAGCTATGAGAACGCGAGTGCAAGTCCGTTGTGAGAGTTTCCATGTAAGAACTCAAATTTGAGTGCAGATGGATCACATTTCCAGCAACTATGATGAATTTGAGTGAAAGAATGTTGTAAGAGTTTAAGTGTGATTGCTTGTGTTGCGTGCATTAGTTGGCGTGCGATTGCTTGCGTGCGGGAGCATGCGTGTGAGTGCTTGCATGTCAAAGTTTGCGTGTGATAACTTTTACGCAACTGTCTGCATGCAACTGCTTGCTTGCGACTGCTCGCACGCAGGAGTTTGCGTGCAGCTGTACTTGCGTGTGAATACTTGCGTGCGGGAGCTTGCGTGTGGAAGGACTCGTGTAAAAGGAATCAATAAAGAACGAGGGTGACTCAGCCTTTCCCACACACACACACAGTGCCAAGACGCTGCTTAAGTTAGTGTGAGATACTACTTAAAACCACTCCTTGAGTCACTGCGTGAGTCACCACTACATCCACTCGAAAGGGACAGCCCAGGAGACCCCCTAGTGACTGCTCCAGACACACACACACACACACACACACACACACACACCACACACACACACCACACACACACACACACACACACACACACACACACACACACACACACACCACACACACACACACACCACACACACACACACACACACACACACACACACACACACACACACACACACACACACACACACACACACACACACACATACCACTAGTCAGTCACCATTTACGACATTGGGCGTGGTCCCCTCTTCCTGTTTTTGCTGTGTATATAAAGACTAGCGGAATTCACATTGGCAATTTGTGTTTGTAGTCTTGCTGATAGTTTGTTCTGATATTTGTGTGTCCTTGAAAGCTTCAGCTGTAGGAGAGGGATTGGGGTAAGGAAGGTAAGGGTTATGGGAGGTGATGGGGTGTGGGGTAGTGTGAGGTGTGAGAGGTGATAGTGTGTGAGGTCTGGAAGGTGAGGCTGAGGTGAGCTTAGAATGGTAAGGTAAGTGGGGGGGGGGGAGGGGGGGAGATGAATGAGCTGGTGTCGATGTCATTGAGGTCAAAGGTTGTGAGTTGTTAGAGGTGTAGGTGAGGTGAGTGAGCTGGAGGTGGAGGTCATATCACACCCTAAGAAGCTGGTAAGTCTGGATGTCACCTTGATATTATATATATATATATATATATATATATATATATATATATATATATATATATATATATATATATATATATATATATCTTGCTCTGATGAAGGCGAAGTGAGCCGAAAACGCGTTCTGCATTCTCCAATTTCTTCAAATGTGTTTTTTTTTTCAGCATTATACCAATATATATGACAGTGTCTGACCGCGAAGGAAGGATTAAGACAGTAATTTCCTTGCCTACGAATAATTTATCTTATGTTTATTATTTCTCAGGGCATAGATACAATGTGAAGCAATAAATTTTTCCTCTATATATCTAAGAGCTCTTCTGGTTGCTAGTCCAGCTTTCTTGGATGAAAAGTTTCAGAATATTTATTTTTTTCGTCTCAAGCTTTGTTATCCACTAAGTTTTTTGGAAATTTGTCGTAGCAAAGCACGTCATACATATTATAATAATAAATGCTGAGAGTAAATTCGCCCAAAAAAATGTGTTATGTTTACCATATTTTTCTGGCTTTGAAAATATTATCAAGGCCTTGAAACTTTTTTATATACATGTATTGTTTAATTACGAAAATACTTTTGGATAACTTTTAGTTAGCAAACAGCCCTTGTAGTGATAATAGTGTCATTTACAAAATACCTTGTAAAGACTGGTTCTATAGGTTCTATGTAGGGCAAATAGGGTTCCATAGGTTCTATGCAGGGCAATCATCTAAAGATTTTACATTTAGAATTTTGTAACATAATTACTCTGTAAGACATGGCCAATTATCTAATGCTTTGTTCATTTGTAAGAAAGTTCTCACCACATTGATTGGGAGATAACTTCTTCAATACGAATTGTAAAAACCTTTTCAATAGGAACATAATTGAATCTGCTTTAATACATATCACAAAAATATGTAATTTGAACATTAGTAGTGGTTTGTATAATTTAGATACATTTTTGATTGATCAGTTAAAGAACGATTTGAGTTGGATCACTGATACACATTTATCTCACTAATACCTTATTAATATCCCCTTATCTCATTAAAGACATTGTACCTCACCTGTTCCCTGCCTATATATCCAATCTACTGATCTGTAAGTCCATCATTCTGAAGATATATTATTAAATACGAAATTACTTAAAAAAGTACTTAAACTCTTGTCTTAATCCTTCCTTCGTGTTCTGACATTGTCACATTGTTCATCCCGTGTTAATTTTCGTGATTTACACACACACACACACATTATATATATATATATATATATATATATATATGTCGTACCTAGTAGCCAGAACGCACTTTTCAGCCTACTATGCAAGGCCCGATTTGCCTAATTAGCCAAGTTTTCCTGAATTAATATATTTTCTCTAATTTTTTTCTTATGAAATGATAAAGCTGCCCATTTCATTATGTATGAGGTCAATTTTTTTATTGGAGTTAAAATTAACGTAGATATATGACCGAACCTAACCAACCCTACCTAACCTAACCTAACCTATCTTTATAGGTAAGGTTAGGTTAGGTAGCCGAAAAAGTTAGGTTAGGTTAGGTTAGGTAGGTTAGGTAGACGAAAAACAATTAATTCATGAAAACTTGGCTTACTAGGCAAATCGGGCCTTGCATAGTAGGCTGAGAAGTGCGTTCTGGCTATTAGGTACGACATATATATATATATATATATATATATATATATATATATATATATATATATATATATATGTCGTACCTAGTAGCCAGAACGCACTTCTCAGCCTACTATGCAAGGCCCGATTTGCCTAATAAGCCAAGTTTTCATGAATTAATTGTTTTTCGTCTACCTAACCTACCTAACCTAACCTAACTTTTTCGGCTACCTAACCTAACCTAACCTATAAAGATAGGTTAGGTTAGGTTAGGTAGGGTTGGTTAGGTTCGGTCATATATCTACGTTAATTTTACATCCAATAAAAAAAATTGACCTCATACATAATGAAATGGGTAGCTTTATCATTTCGTAAGAAAAAAATTAGAGAAAATATATTAATTGAGGAAAACTTGGCTTATTAGGCAAATCGGGCCTTGCATAGTAGGCCGAGAAGTGCGTTCTGGCTACTAGGTACGACATATATATATATATATATATATATATATATATATATATATATATATATATATATATATATATATATATATATATATATATATATTTCATTGAATATGACCGCATATTCTGTATTTATTATTTTCTGGTTTAGGGCTTCTATCCCTCTAACTATTTTCTTAGCATCAGGGCTTAATTGAAATAGGAGTTCTCCAAAACTCATTTTCGTACTTTTAAGGTGAAGAAAAGAAGTGATTTACTATAGAGCGTATTACACTTATTTGTATAATTTGCACGACGTTTCGAACCTCCATGGTTCATTCTCAAGTGAACAGATCTTACAATACTAGTTGATTTTATACCCGCATTAGGTCAGGTGATAATACAATGAAGGTGAAAACATGGGGGGATACATAAGGGATAAACATAGGGGCTGCAGAAGGCTTATTGGCCCATACGAGGCATCTCCTATCTAAACACAAAGATTAATCCAGTGTATTTGGCCTGTTATGTTGGACATTGTCTTCTTTGTTGGCATCGATGTGTTCTTGTCTTGTCCTTACTCTCATGGTGGGTAGAGTAAATAGTTCCGTGATTTGGGTGTTCATGGTAGGTCGCTCTATTCTTATGTGAATTGCTTATGGCAATTCACATAAGAATAGAGCGACCTACCATGAACACCCAAATCACGGAACTATTTACTCTACCCACCATGAGAGTAAGGACAAGACAAGAACACATCGATGCCAACACAGAAGACAATGTCCAACATAACAGGCCAAATACACTGGATTAATCTTTGTGTTTAGATAGGAGATGCCTCGTATGGGCCAATAAGCCTTCTGCAGCCCCTATGTTTATCCCTTATGTATCCCCCCATGTTTTCACCTTCATTGTATTATCACCTGACCTAATGCGGGTATAAAATCAACTAGTATTGTAAGATCTGTTCACTTGAGAATGAACCATGGAGGTTCGAAACGTCGTGCAAATTATACAAATAAGTGTAATACACTCTATAGTAAATCACTTCTTTTCTTCACCTTAAAAGTACGAAAATGAGTTTTGGAGAACTCCTATTTCAATTAAGCCCTGATGCTAAGAAAATAGTTAGAGGGATAGAAGCCCTAAACCAGAAAATAATAAATACAGAATATGCGGTCATATTCAATGAAACATGTTTGAAAGAAAACCTGCTGCCAGTATACACCAATATATATATATATATATATATATATATATATATATATATATATATATATATATATATATATATATATATATATATATATATATACAACGTGTGTTTTATATATACACAACAATATATTTTGACTTTCAATTCTACGGTTAACAATTGAGAATGTCAAGTGAGTTTCCAATTAGTCCTGTGCTTGTCGGTGTATTCATGGCATCCCTCGAAGCGCCACCATTCTCCAACATCATTCCAAACTAATATGAAATTCCCCTTGTTAACCTGATGATGCTTTGATTATCACACAACACTGTTTCAACCTGAACAATCCCAGGAGACTATTAACAAAAACCTGATTATTCTATACAGTTTACTTTAGAAAGAGATGACTCCCCTCCCTATCCTAGGGGCTACTGATAATGGCAGACTGTGACCCATTAGTTAAGAATGGGAAATGGGTCACTTTCCTATTACGGGAAAGCGACCTCCTTCACACGTCTACCATCATCATCATCATAATAACAGGACGAAATGAGACACTGATTGTATTATTCCTCAAGACCTTCGTGATTTGCAACGAGCCGTTCCTTGAGGACAAGTATCATTGCTTCTTCCACTCCATCTTAAGC